>NC_045606.1:11321954-11476954 GCF_009762305.2 Zalophus californianus | reverse complement strand
GCGCTCCTTGGGGCTTGGTCCTCAGCCTCGCACACCTGCGCCCAGGAATGGCGCTCTTACTATTGGCTTCATCCGTCACCTGCGTACCGAAGGCTCCTGAGTCCGGGTCTGTACTCGAGTCTCTCTTTTGGGCACCTGCCTACAGTATGTCCCTCCTTGTATTTTCTTTTTTTTTTTTTTTTTAAAGATTTATTTATTTATTTGAGAGAGAGAGAATGAGAGCGATAGAGAGCACGAGAGGGAAGAGGGTCAGAGGGAGAGGCAGACTCCCCGCTGAGCAGGGAGCCCGATATGGGACTCGATCCCAGGACTCCAGGATCATGACCTGAGTCGAAGGCAGTCGCTTAACCAACTGAGCCACCCAGGCGCCCACCTCCTTGTATTTTCATCCCCTCTCAACCTGGAAACATTTTTCTCTGCCTGCAACACATGGCAATGTCTAGAGACATTTTTGGTGGTTCCAGCTTGGGACGGAGGATGCTACTGGCGTCTAGTGGGCAGTGGCCTGGAATCCACTAACCATCCCACAGAATACAGGGCAGTTCCCCCCACAAAGGGGTCACTGAGGCACAATGTCAACAATACAGAGGTTGAGAAGCCCTGCGCTATGCACTTCCGAGGGACAGGGCCCCAACTGAACTCCCTCTGAGCATCTCCCACTGGGCATGCCACTGTATTCTGTGGCTCCAAGTCTGTCCCTCCCACAGGGCTAGATGCTTATGGGCACACTATGCTTTGCTCATCAGATAAAACGTATGTCGTCTGAAGGCAGGGACCCTGCTACTCAGAAAGAGGGGACCCTTTAGAGGCTTTTATGGTGATCTAGAGTATAATATTGAAAAAAATATAAAGAAAGATAAATTAGAGAAATAGCTTACATTTCTGTCTTCCTTCCTTCCTGTGTGGCCACAAAGTACATGGGAAACTTTAAAAAGTGAAAATAACAGTTTAGATTCAAGTACTATTTCTAAAAATTATGAAGAGGTTGAATACATAGGTAGGCATAATCATCTAGGTCTATGTTGGTAAAATGAAATTATTTAAAAATAAAAACTAATATTAGCAGAAAGGTGAGCCCAGATTGTATTTGGAATGGTAAAGGTGTTATGAAGTAAAACCAAAGGGGGAAAAAAACTGCCAAGAAAAGAAGAACACTGGAGGAGAAGAAAGGATGAATATGATATTTGGGCAGTGGACTGATTTTTCCATCTATCCTAGCGTTCTCTTACGAAGTTCTCATTTGTGTAATGTGTAACATCTTCGGATTCCCCAACTTACTTAAGCCTTTATGAAATACTGAATGGATTGCACCTCTACCATTTTACCTCCAACTCTGCTCCTCAGTCTCCTTCTCGGGAGGTGCGTTTTAAACCCCAAGCTGCGAGCCACACCTGTCTGCCCGCTCGCAGTTAACTGCATCTAAGGGATGTGCCCCATTCCTGGGGCATTCCATTTCCCTCCTGTCTTTTCTATGAGCCTCATTTTTCCCATTTTACTCTGACTTACTACGTGGGATATATCTTTGTACGCTGACAATTTATACCTAAGGTAGGGTATAAATTCGTTTTTCCCCTTTTGTTCTGAATTCATTTGGATGCCTTATGTGAGGGCTCTAGTTATGAAAGCAAAGAATTTTGGATTTAGGAGGCAAGTCCTCCCTTGTGGATTAGAAGAGCATGAAGCATCCCTATGATTGCAGAATCCCTGCAGAGGAGGACACATTCGTCACCCACAGGATGGGAGTCCCCCGGGGGCTTGCTCGTGTAGCTACAAGCCTGTGCTCTAGGGTCACACTCACCATCCCAGGAGGCCTGGGGTCCTGACAAGCAGGGAGAAGCTGCGGCTGCTGAGAAAGAAGAAGGGGGCCCTTTAGAGGCTTTTATGATGATCTAGAGTATAATATTGAAAAAAATATATAAGAAAAGACAAATTAGAGAAATAGCTTACATTTCTATCTGAAGTCAGTTCTTTTTTTTTTTTTTTTAAAGATTTTATTTATTTATTTGACCGAGAGAGACACAGCGAGAGAGGGAACACAAGCAGGGGGAGTGGGAGAGGGAGAAGCCGGCTTCCCGCGGAGCAGGGAGCCCATCCCAGGACCCCGGAACCATGACCTGAGCCGAAGGCAGACGCTTAATGACTGAGCTACCCAGGCGTCCCTGAAGTCAGTTCTTAAAAGCCACAGAAATGTAGGTTTCCACCACGTCAAACATTTTGGTAACATGTATTATACCCTGTATCCTTTGAAAAGAGAGGATAATTTATAGAAGAGAAACAAGTTCAGTGGTTAGACACTGAACCACATTCACACTCCTTCCCCAGAGTTTGGCAAAGTGATAAAATTAAGAAAAGCAATTACAGTTACAACTGGCGTGCCTCCCAGGTATACAACCCCATGTCACCACCTGCAGGGTGCACCAGCATCTTAGCCTCGGGGATGAGGAATCTGAGTCTCCCGGCGGAAGTGCGCTCAACTTGTATGTGGGGGGGGCAGGGGGAGGGTCTGCGTCCCAATGCAGGCTCTGGGTTTTTCCCAAGGAAGCATCTTTCCCTTTAGCTAGGGATCAAATAAACAACCCTGTAACAATTTCAGTACAAAGCGTTTTTTATTGACATTGTAAGAAACATTGTTCTTTCTTTTTGTTACAAAAGGACTAGGTGGTTCTGAAAGCAAAAGTAGAGTCCACGTGTGGCGGGACTGTGGCCCTGGGCATGAGGTGGGCGCGGGGGCATCGCACGGCTGCAGGCTGATCCAAGAAGGCCCAGGGCCGGCCACATCCGAACACTATGCCTACAATACTTAAATGTATTTACATGTGTTTCTTTTAAAAAAGGATTACACATTTTATTTTTTAAAAATCTAAAAAAGGTGAAAAAAATTAACTTGTTTTTTATTTTACACGTTTGCGGGATACACAACAGTAACTTGTCAGAAGAGAACATCCTCCATCAGTTCAAAACAACACGGGAAACCAGGTTACAAGACAGCTCAGACTCAGCTCCGATCGTGCGCTCTCGGCTGGCCCGGGAGCACGCGGCCTCGAGCTGTGATCGGGCGACAACAACTGGTCCCTCGCATCGACGAGATCAACGTAAAATAAGGCACATACATCGCAAGAATCACAACTCTACGGCTCAAGAGGACGAGCCAACGTATGAGGAGCAGGTGCAGTCTCATTAGCTCTTTAGGAAATAAAACAAAACGGTTTAACAAATAAACACACGGTTCGCACAGACGTTCAACAGGAGTAGCACATACGGAGCCTGCACTGAGAAGTAGGGTGGGACCCTAGTGAGTTGCTGTCGTCACCCTCCAACACGAGGGTCGGAGAAGTGGGGAGGAGGCTGGAGGCTGGAGGCTGGGGGTGGGTCCTGCCCGAGACGCCAGGTCTACAGACGGAAGGCTTCCAAGTGGCCCCAACAAACCTCTCTTCCACTGACTGTCAGGTCACATCGCGGCACTCCTGGAAAAGTACACTTTCCTTCTCCCTCCCCCCGCTTCCCCATCTTTCTGAGATTTCCACGGAGAGAAGCCAAAGACTGCACTGAAGTAGGACTATCTCTGCAAACCTAAGGGCGGAAGGAAGGGAACCAAGTATGAAAACGTGAAGAAAGGGAGCCACGCAGAGAAACACCTGAAACCACAGGACAAAGCAGAGGCACAGGATGACAACAGTCCTCCCCCAGCTGCCGTCCATCCTTCCACGGAGGGCAGGCAAAGTAGGAACTTAGGGTAATTGAGAAGTGCAGGTCACCTCTGGGAGTTTTCCTGGGGAGGGACTCTGATGGAGGAGGAGGGCAGGGTGGTCCTCACTCAGCAGGCTGCAGAACGCCCAGGTCCCAAGCTTGGAAACCAAGAGCAGGGTCAGGCCAAACCGTGAGAGCTCGTAAGATCAGATCAGGGCGTAGAGATTCTGCTGTTTGTAGAAAAAGGAGATTCAGGGAACAGACCACTGATTTTGTGACTGGGTCATGACCTGTTTGAGGAACACAGAAAGAGCCTGGCTCTTTTCTGTTGCAAAGCAGTAGATGCCACTCCACTGAACTCGCGTCAGTAGCTGTCTTTTGCTTTGGGGCTCTGTTCCAAAGCAGAGGTGTCCTTTGACTTCAAAGCCGGTGCTGGATGGGGGTGGGGAGCGGGGGGAGAAGTCTCAGCACCCCTCCCAACGGTTTCGGGAACATTCAGTCGAAAGCAAACCCAACTTTCTTAGCCACAAAGTCCCAAAGGGCAAATTTACCTCCACGCTGAGTTTCTTGGTCCAAATGAGAGATCACAAATGTGAGAAAAATGGGCTGGTGCTAACATTTTCTCCTATCATCTCATGTTTTATTTTACTTCACTTTGTCGAATACTAATTCAAATGACAGGAGTAAAGGGGGAAAAGCCACACAACTGACTCATGAGTCACTTTGGATAAATCCAACTTCCAGAGTCAATAGGATAAAAAAGAGCAGGTAGTCTGAGGTATCAGTATTTTATTTTTAATAGTTTACATATTTTTAAAGGTAAAATGCTGGATAATCCATGTACTCTGTACACACATAGTATGTCTTTTATGTGTATCGGCTGCACATGGCAAGTAGCTGCACTTTTTTAGTCTTTAAATGTTTTAATCCAAAACAAAAGTACAAATTAAGTCCGCATGAAGGACTAACTGCCTAGAACATTTAACTTCTTAAATGGATGCATCATTTCATAGATAGGGTGTAAGAAAAGGCATCCACAGAGCTACGAACCCTCCTCCCTAGTGCTTTCAAATACTAACAACGGTCAAGGTGATTTATTCCAAATGCCATTGTATGTGAGCTTTTTCCTTTACAACTAAGTTTTATAAATCCCTTAAAATAGGGTACTTAGAATAGAAATGCTCCTTTGCTGTAGTGGAATTAACGTATGTTAATGAGAGAGCCAGTTGCAGGGTCGTTTAAATACCTAAATACTCAGAACTATATATAATCAATTCTCAGTTATCTATGATAACGGGTGAAGAGGTGGAATTGTAATCAACAAATACAGCAAACCCACAAACGTTCCCCAAGCTATTTCTATCCAGTAGCTTCACTCTACAATCTACCTCACTTCTTGCCAGAACAGATGGAAGTCGCAGACCCACCGCCCTTCCCCTCTCTCCCTGGAGCGCCAAGCAACGTGGAGCGGTCGTGGAGACAGAGGGAGGAAAAGCAACGTGGGTAACTGAGACGTGAGCACATAGATGGACCTGCCCCGAGCACACAGACGGACAGGAGGAATTCTAAACCCCAACCGTGAGCAAACTCGTTCATCTGCCAGAGCCCCAAATTCCCGCTTGTGTGCAACCGTAGAAAGCATGCCCTGACCTGAATGGGGGCGGGGGGGCACGTCAAAAATTGGTCATGTCTGCTAGAGCCCACCCACAAAGGATTCTTCAACTCACTATCCATAATCTGATTCTTGTGCCCAATGTGGGAATTACCAAGAAACAAAAACAAAAACAAACAAACAAAAAAACCCAACAACCAAAAAAACACCCAAGAAAACAAAAAAACAAAAAGAAACATAGAGCACATGTAAAGGAAAATTTAAAAAAGCTGGAAGCGTAACCCCTTGGTCCAAAGCACACCAACTCCTATTTCCTTTGAGTAACAGAGAAACACGTCAAATCCTCTCGTTTGACCCCTCTTCGAAAAGAAGAACATGCACATCACACATTTACACTGGTTTACTAAAAAGGCGGGGGGGTGGGCTTACAGTTAAAAAAAAAAAAAAAAAGGAAACAAAGAGGATGATTCGAGTGTAACAATACTGATTCAAAACTGAAATGGAAGACAGTTTCTCCCTAGAATACTTTAGGGTTGTTCAGAGTCCTTTTCCATAAAAGGAATATACTTGAAACACATCCCAGTCAGGTGAGATGAGATTGCTAAAATACATACAGAACTAAAAACAAAACAACAACAACAACAACAACAACTAAACAACAAACCAGCCAAAAACCGAGTCCATTTAATCTTTTATAAACTCCTAAAGTTTCACGCTGGTTGGCAGCCTTTCTCCTAACGCCTACTGCATCACTGCAAGGAATTTGCTTTCTTCCGCGAGGGAGGTCAGCAAAGAGCTCATGTCCCCGATGGCCATGTTGGTGGTGCTCACCGACAGCGCGGGCAGTGGGAGGGACGCGCGTGGCGTCGTGAGGCGGGAGGAGCTGTGGGAAAGGTTCTGAATGATACTGGGGCTCAGGGCTCCTGACATCAGGCTGGCGTGGTCCCCATCGTCTATGATAGCATCAAAGTCAATCTGCACCCCTTCCAGGTCATGGCTGTCGAGGCTGTCAACCGTGCTCGTCACCTGGTTAGCACCTGGGGAGAGTAATTCAGAGTTTTCGGCGCTGGCCCCCGGTAGCAGGCAGTTGGCTTCTGAAATGGAGAATGAACCAGTTTTCATGTCTTGCTGCTGACTGAAGCCAACGGTTTGGTCATAGAACTGACCAGAGTAACTCTGCGCATTCGAACAGAGTGGATGGGGCTGCCCGTGCATCTCCATCTTGACGCCATTCACCCTGCAGGTCGGACTGGTGTCACTGAGCTGTCCCTGCTGCAGAGCGAGGCTGCCCCTCAGCACAGCCTGGCGCCTGATGCCCCCGTAGCCGGCACACGCCTGGTAGCCCCTGGAAGCTGCCAAGCTGGACGGCTGGCTGCCGAGGCAGGGGGGCCCTGGCAGGCCGCTCTCCGGCCCTTGATAGATATTGATGTGTGAGGTAGCGCTAACCTGCCCTAGCATCTGCTGGCCGGCGCGGCCTGCCCCTTGGTGGTCACTAAGCAGCTGAGGGGCCGGGTACCCCTGGCCCACCAGGTCTTGGGGCGCCATGCCATTCACGGCACCGCCCGCTGACTCGTTGGGTGCCACCGACAGGCCAAAATCTGGCTGGCTCCCGTTGGCCAGCACCGTGGCGCTTTTCAGCTTTGCTGCTTGAATCCCGGCACCACAGGCCCCGTCGAGCAGGCCGGGGGCCCCGGGCTGCCTGCTGAGGCAGTTTCCATATGGCTGGGCCTTGTAGGGCTGTTCATGGAAGGCGTTCCCATTGGTGCCAGGCCCACTGCCTCCACTGCCGTGGCTCACCAAGTGCTCTGGGCTGCCGTAGGAGCTGCCGGGCTCGGCGAGGGCCGGATACCCCCCGGCAGGGCTGGCCCCGCTCCTCAAGGGATGCTGTGGGTGGACGCCCATGTTGCTGTAGAAGCCGAAGGCTCGGGCCTGCTGCGCTGCAGCCCGATGGCCACATTTCAGCTTGGAAGAGCACAGGTCGGCGCTGCCGGAGCTGACCTCATTCCACTGAATGGGCAGGTCGGATTTGCTGGCTTCCGGGCAAGGCTGCTCGAGCGGCCGGTACTGCTGGCTGGCGTGGCCGGCGTGGCCGTCTGGCAGCCCGGGGGGGTCAAAGTCTCCATGCCCACTCCCCAGGCCGGGCCCATGGGGCATTTTGCCATCATCGGAGACGGCGCTTTGGAAGGGCTGCTCATACCCTGCTTGGGTCTGGGCATTTAAATACTGCACCACATCATCGGGCAAGAAATCCTCCTCGTTCAGGTTCAGCTCGGTGTCCATGGTCAGAGACTCCAGGGTGACGTTCTCGGTAATGCTCGGAGGACAGGGAGACGCAGGGAAGTGGCGGGGCTGGCCGCCCTCAGGCCGCGTGTAGTTCTGAAGCACTAAGTTGCGCTTTTCCAGGGAGGGAGGCAGCACCGGAGGGCTGAAGCTCTGCAGGCTGCTGAAGCGCTGCACCCGTGGCAGGGAGAGGCTCTCGGACACTGTCCTCACCGGGTCGCTGGCCCTCCTCACGCCGTTACCCAGCCCATCGGCGGGCAGCAGAGGGCGGCGGCCGTGACTGTGGGCGCCCCCGTCGCTACACCTCCGCGGAGGGTGCACTGGGGGCAGGGCCCCCGCGGGCTCCCTGCCGTCCCCAAGCAGGGCCATCCTGGTCTTCAGGCTCATCCTCTCCATGTTAGGCAGCGGGGTGGGGGGCGGCCCACCCGTGGCCGCCGCGTACTTGGCTTTCAGGCGGTACTGCTGCGCCGGCGTGAGGCTGAGCAGGCTGGGCAGCCCATCTCCCTGGCTGGCCTCGCTGGACCTGCGTGAGGCGTCGGTGGAGATGGGGTCGTAGGAGTCGGCCACGCTCACGTTCTGGGGCCGGCCCTCGGCCTGGGACGCCTCGCTGGATCTCCGGCTGGAGAAGCAGGGGGAGATGCCTGAGGAGCGGCGGCTGCTCAGGTAGGCAGAGCTGATGGTGCTGGTGTTGCTGTCCCTCCGGTTGAGCATGTTCAACATGGTGATGTCCACGCCGGAAAGGTCGCTTCTGTTTGGGAGAAGAGTCACGGGCCCGCCCAAGCTGCAGCTGGTACTGGGCTGCGTTCCTGCAGAGAAAAGGGTGGGAGACGTGCAGTCATTTCGGGAGGACTGGAAACAGGTCAGGGTGCAGGATGGGGTGAAGCCAGTTTCGGGTTCCCTGGGCCCGGAAGCATCTGCCACAGCCCCCTACCTCTGCCGTGCAGCCCCAAAGGGCCCAGGGAACCGTGAAGGAGTAGGTGCAGCTGCGTTGCCAAGAATCTTTATTTATGAGTTCGCGGGAAAGTTTGCAGACCCCTGGCTTAAACAGAACAGTAAACGCAGCCTGGATCACTTCAGCTCCTTCACAGGTGCAGGGCACAGTGCTCGGGGGCCAGGCAAGTCCAAGGCCAAAGGCATTCGGGGAGTGTCCTAACTACTCAGGGCTTCCTCTGACATCCTGTGAAGGTGGAGCACGCCTGGGTTGGGGGTGGGGAGCTTCACCCTTAGGAATACGCTCCAGGCAGTGAGTGTCATCTCAGAAGCAAAACCTGACGTAGGGCTGCCAACATGCAAGGCTGCCTGGCCTTCCTTGACCTGGGAACACGTCAGTCAACGTGGCTGCTGAGCTCCTGGGTGCAGACGGGAAACCGGATGGCAGTGCTAACCCCAGATGTCTCTGCTGGAGGGAGTTCCTCAGCCTGGCCCAATAGTTATGATCTCACCGTGAGAACATGAGTCACGCACAGAGTGAGCATACTGGGCGCTACCTTCTGTGTTGGCAGTATCCCCTTACCACCTGCTTTTTTAAAATATGGACTCTCCCAGAAAGGCAACACTGATGTGTGTGGTGATGGCAGAATTTCAGGACCGGGTCGGGGGGACACACAAGCACACACCGAGCGGCTTGGGTGCACAGACCGAATAGAAAGCCCGGAGCCAACGTGAGGTGGGGCAGGGACTTACCGTTTCCCATGAGGGGTGACACTGCAGGGGCTTTGGGGGGTAGGACGGGGTTCAGTCGTGGAAGCATTCCATTCACTTGTTTGAGCCTTTCTAGTTTTACGTGCTCCATCCATTTGGTCCCTGCCGGGTTCCTCCTGGCTTGCAAGGCCAGGGTGGTGGTGGCCGTGGAAATGGTCGAGTCCATGACTGGGGTTTCATCGATGGCGCCGAGGTCCCCCACACTACCTCCGTCGGTCAGAGGAAGCTCGAGCCCACTGCTGGAATAGTTGCTGATGGGGGACTGTTGGTTGCTGCATGAAGACTGACCACCAGGGCTTGGCTGAGATGTCTGCTGGGGTCAAGGGCAAAGGCAAGAGACGTCACCGGGAAGGAGAAAGGCAGGGGAGCTCATGCAGACGCTCAACCTGCAGGGGGCTCCGGGGGTGGCGTGAGGAGAACCGTGTGCCGGGGAATGAAGGCGGCCTCTCTCAGCGGCAGCAGCTGAGGGGGTGCCAGGCGGATGTGCGGGGGGGTGGGAGGGGACAATGGCAGCGGGGCGTGCTGAAGAGGGCGGTGGTGACCGGCACGACATCAGCCACGGAACTCTGCCCCAGGTGCCAACTCTGCCAAACAGGCTTCCTTGGCTCCAGTCCCACTTGCACGACTTGACTTGATTCTTTGGGCAAAATACTCAGTCACTCTAGTCCTGTTTCCTTATCTACCAAATGGGGACGACTTAATCAGTCTTCGGGATTGTGGCGGGAATTAAGTGTCAGGCTCAGAGAACACACGAAATACATAACGACCTGGGAAACGGTTCCTAATTGGCTCTGTGGGCATTCGCGGCTCATCTGACCCCAGGGGGCTTTGGTCCACAGGTTCGTCCTGCTTGGCTACAGCGTCCGTGGGAGATGGGCACTTGAGGCACACATGACCTCCTCTCCCGTGAGACCCTCTCTGAGCTGCTCAGGGCTGGTTCCCCAAGCTCTGTGCAACCTCCCCCCTTCTGTCTACACCTGCCTGCTCTGTAGAACCCCAACCAGGCTGTTCACAGAGGCAGCCGTAAGAGGCAAAACTTCAATCCCTTGGCTTCCGCCGTACCCAGAGGGGAAGAAAGGCTGCAGGTTACAGCCATCCGATTCTGGGGAATAATCTTACGGTTTCCCCTAAGTGCCCTGGCGTTTCTCTGGGAGAACAGGGCAATGTTTCCCTCACCCCAACTGTGGACTGTATCAGCCAGTTCTGCAACTAGATAGAAACTTGATCCAGGGCACTGGCGCTCCATCAGGGAAAGGAACCCCCCCGCCCTGGGACTCCGGGAGATGGGGAGTGGAGAGCTGGTGATCCTCAGGTCTGGGGGGGCGGGGAACACCAGGTAAAATGGCCCTCAGTGACTGTTCTGCACAACCTAGAACCGCTCTAAAATTGCACTGGTGAATTCAATTGGCTGAGAAACAGTATAACCCCTTTTGTGTGGATAAGGAAAGCAACTTCAGTGACTGCCCAAAATAACAAAGTCACAAAGTCAATGCTAAGACTAGCCTAGACTCCCAGCCCGGTACCACAGAGCCCTCTCCAGCACTACTGTAACAACTGGAACCTGACAGCAGCCCCAAGAGCCGGTTCTCCAGGGAGAGAGAACCACAGGCACTCAGGTACGGACTCCCACTGCTGTCGCAGATGGGGTGCACAGCACTGTTGGGAAGGGCTTTTAGGCACAGGGCTTCTCCGTAGAACCCATCACACTCGTTCTGCAACCACACTACATACAGCCAAGCAGATGAACACTTTCTAAGAGAGTGTCATGTGATACAGAGTCTGCCCTGGGCAACCAAGCAGAGCCAAATGAGATACACAAATCTGATGGTGAGTTCAGGAAGCCTCGCTCACATTTCGCTTCAGCAGAATCCTGGAGGGCCAGGCCACCTGCTCCTTCCCAAGGTACTTGGAGCATGCAGGGCTTTGGAGGTCTTTGACTCTTGGACTGTCAGCTCAGAGGGTGTGCAGCTGAATCCGTGTGCGCGCGTGTGTGTGCGTGCACACGCATGGCAGACTCACGCCTCCACAAGTCACGGAAGGAGGCACAAAGGCATTTACGACCAGAGAGCTACTCAGAGGAGTCAGACATTTCCATACAGATTAAACTGCGAACAACAAATGTATCCAGATCGTCCTCAAAGAGGGTGGTACTGGTCTGGCCTCAGAATGAATTTACATGTGTCAATTTGATAATGAAATAGTCTTTGAGAACATCTGCTTGGTTGGCCGGCTGTGATTTGTTATGAAAACCTAGACAAATAGAACAATGAATTTCACCATCTAACTCCACATTTCCACATGCTGAATGGTCAAAACACATTGCTTCTATGTTTGAAATGTAGCTGAGTAATGTTCTCTACCAAAGATATCACAAAGCACAAGAACTAAAGAAAAATCAAATGCACAGAAGTTAAATGTGAAAACAAACAAAAAGAGCAGAGAAGCCAAAATTCCCTCACCTTATTACCCACTGTCCTTAGGAAGTGAGAACAAGACATTTAGGAGCATTACACAGAAGAGATGTGGAATTAATAAGAAAAAAGAAGAAAGAATTTAATTCATAGCACAATGATCAAAGACACGTTTTTAAAGAAAGAATATTAGACATGTAAATTTTATATGCATTAGTAAATGTCTACGAAGCGATCTATTTATATTTACATGTGTATGGACATATACAGGCAAAATAATCCCCTGTGGGAAATTTGATTAATTTATTAGCCTTACCTATAAATATGGAGCCTTGTCTCAATCTCTATGATCCCTCCCAGCCTATGTTTCTGTGATTTCATTACTTTATAAAATAGTTCACATCTTGGGGCATCTCAGATGTCACTGAGCCAAATAACTATACGTTCTTATTTCTACCAATTTTCTTTTTAAATAATGGGTATTTGGAGAGGAGATGACAAGTTTTCTTGAGCTAGGGATATACATTCAAGGTACAAGAGGCTCTGGGTCCTTAGGACGTCCGAAGAACATAAATCATTGTCTTTTGATGACATAATCTAGGAGACTACAAATTCATTTTCCTTGTTTCATTAAACATTTGAGGATAAACTGTTGAATGTTCTGCACGTTGTACAGGTGGACTTTATTTTAGAAAATGGGTATGTGGTCCCCCAAAAAAGTATGTACAACACTGCTTATGAACTGATTAATTTTACCGTATGGTGATGGGTCATAATACATACATCAACTTTTGACTAAGGTGCTTTTTATTTATTTATTTTTTATTTTTTGACTAAAATGCTTTATATTTATTTTTCTTTCTTTCTTTTGACTAAGGAGCTTTTTAAAAGCAAAATATAGCTACCCACTGGGAAGTCCTGATAAATCTGGATAGCTTATTTGTATTATTTTTGGCTACACTTAACGCCATCTAAAACTCTTAAACTCAGTAAGTCATTAAAATTCAACTGATGATTAAATTCCACTCAGTCAACTCTGGAATTGTCCATGTGCATTATTTCCTATCCATAGGTACTGCTGGGTGGTGACATCACTCAGGAACTCCTAGGATGTCCATCCAATTGCTGGACTTTTCTAATTTTAAGAAGAAACTTCCTGAAACTAAGTATAGCTATGTCTGGCTGACCACTCCCGTGCAGCTGGAAATCCAAGCACACGATTTCTATCTGGTGTGTTTCCTCCATATACAGAGTGCCAGACGAGACCCCAACACACTCGCGGAGCTGATTCCGTTACGTACGCTGCCAAATACAAATGTACCGAAGCTCTTCCGATAGCTACTCTTTTCATTATTCTTGTTGCCTTTCTTACAGTTTTAGACGTTTTAGTATGGCGCATCCTTAACAACAACAACAAAATCACCAAGGGAATTTTGCAAGAAGCTGCAATAGTAGCATAATCCATATATCAGTCTGGTGACTGATATGTCCCCAAACCAGAATGATATCTCCTGATGGCAGCTTTCTATCATCCCCTGCTCTTTACCTCGGTTCAGGCACCACTGCACAAACGGTCTCCAGTCTACCAAGCCCATCCTGAGCCTGGCAAAGGGGGTTGGCTTTTCTAAAGATCAGCTGTGCCAGGTCATTCGCCATCACCGGTAAAATATAAGCTCTTTGTCCTCCTCACTCCTTTTTACTCCTGCACATGGTCCTGGGGCCCCACGGCTCCTGTTGCAATGCCCTGCTCCCCAGGCCCTGCGCCTTCCCCCCGAGTGCCAAACTTGAGGGCCACCCACTCTGCCGCCCCCGTCACATCCTCAAGTGCGCTGGTGGTTTGTTCCCCTCTCGAATGCTCTCACACACACTCCTGGGAAAGACCCATCACACTGAGTTGTGAGTAATTTGCTTTTTGGTGGTCTGTCTAGCCCATGGGACTGTAGACGCCTAAAGAATAGGGACTGTGGCTTTTTTATCTCAGGGTCACCAGGGCAAAGCACAAAGCAAAATACTAATTTACAGAAAGACGGAATGGCTGATTTTCTACATTACAGGTCTACTGAAAATGTAGACGGTCGTGCCTTTCTACCTGCCACGATGTGGTATGGTTCCAGACTGATTTTAAAAACCAGTTAGCAAACCCCGACGTTCTTTTCTGAGTTATTCTATGCCGATGAACCTTAAGTAAGGAATCCGGGTGTCTGAGCTCCTGACCCCTTCAATCAGAGAGCCCAACGCAGTGAGGACCCAGGCGGTCTAGTTCCTCCTCAAGCCCTCGCTGACTTTCTAAAATGACCTAGGTTGGCTTGGGGACAAGCAGAAAGAAAGTGAATGACATACCATGGGCTTCTCTGCCTTGACTGCTTTCACCTGAAGGCATTCTTCCCGCTTTGAGGTAGTGTTGCTGAGGTCCTTCTGCTCCCCAAGGGCTCCCTGAGTCTGCCGGCCGGGCGACCGGGACTGTGAATGGCTGCCGGAATCACGGGGTGGGGGGGGCCGAGGATGAATGTCCCCTCGCTGCTTCTTGGTGACATGAGCCTCTGGGCCATGCACTGTCTTCACGTGCTTCCGGAGGGAACTCGGGTCTGTGTAGCGCTTCGTGCAGCCTGGGATTTTGCACACATATGGTTTCTGCCAAAAGCCACAAGAACAAAATAAGAGATTGTTATCAAAGCGCTAATGCCCCAGCCCAACAATCTCATGGACGCACACCATAACTTTCTTTCAAAGCACTTCCACAAAGCTGGGAAGTATTAAGATACCTCTGGGTACTAAGGGTTTAATAAAGGCCATTTGAACACTGCTCAGGGGCCAGTGAATCTAGCTTTAATAGACTATTATTTTAGACAATGCTCAAGGAGAGCTACAAATGTGCAAATCACCTGTATGTGCTTGGCAACATTTATCCTATGAGTAGGAAGAAGGATCCTGGTGTCGGGGTAGCTTCTCAATAGGTATTTGAAGACGGTGATGGGGAAAACGATGATGATGATGATGGTGACAACTACAGAAGGCTCAGACCCCCATCACCTCATCAGAAGAATGCTATATGCCTTTGGGAGAATTTGTGTGAAGAAATTTCTTAGGGACTCCTGGTTCTCCGCTCAAAACTCACTACACCCGTTGTTGAAAATGTGCACGTAGGCATAGTAAAAAAAATTGCCTATAGCCTCTTCCGTGTTAGATATGACTAAAACATGTCCATTTGGGTCGCATTACAACTGTGTGGGATGTTCGGGGCTCAGAATATCCAGAACTTTTCTGATCCTCATAGCTGTAAAGCCCTGTTTGACCATCTATGAATGCTCACTCACAAACTGAGAAGGGCTGATGGATGGCATCCTGGAAATGAGGATTCCTGTCTGGCTCTGCTCCTGAGTACTAAGGCCTGTTAATTATTTATTCCATGTTCCATGTGGGCCAGTGACTAAACCTACAAATGCAGTCATTAAAAACTCTATGGATGCTTATAGCTACATTATTTACTCAAATCACAGAATCGTTGGAATTTACTCATGACCAACATCAAAACTGCGATTTTGTTTACCTGGCTTGAAATATAATATATTCATGAATCCTTATAAGAATATATATCTACGTAGACCAGAAGATGAACTATTAGGTAAGCGATAGTCATAAAAAGCATGATTAGTATAATGTACCCATTATATTAAAAAAAGATGTCCTGTCTTATAGAATGTATGTGTCTAAAAGATGCTTTTTCACTAAAAGCCCAAGAACAGACTGAGTGCTACATAAAATGATGAAATGCCCTAATGTAGTGAAGACTCCGAAAATTATCCCGAGAGACTTCACCTCCAAATTTGAGATTCTTTTGGGGAGAATTGATTCCCATTAACTATGAATTACTTCTATTCAGGGGCTGGTGTGATTTGCAGCACATATATAATGAAACGAGCACACCGACTTCTATGCATTAGGGACAGAAGAATGGCTCCAGCAATGAGTGCTATTACCTTACAGCGTCCTGACATCGGCCCAACGCCTGCTCGCAGCACTGCCGTGACAGACTGTTCTATCAGCAGGCACGCCAGGATGCATGGAGCAGGTGTCGGGGGGCAGGGGGGCAGAGGGCACGGGGAGAGAGCCAGGCTGGCATTACACGCCTGAGGAGCTACTCTTCCCATAAGTATATGCATGTGTATACCCTGGGTTAGCTTGGAAAGGGGGACACAGCTGGAGGTGGAAAGTCTTTGCTTGCGATCAATGACTGAGATGAAATATAACTGTACGTGGGGATCATAAATGTTGTCAGTCTCACTGAGTTCCCTGTGTCTCCTCTCCTAGACATTCAACTTTTGCCACGGTTGTTTCCTTTTAGACTCACGCAACTGAAGGGTACTTTGTGAAAGTAATTCCTGTGTTTTTTTACTTGACTTTGTAGCATTTATCCAACTAAATTTTTCAATAAACGTTTAATGGTCCTCACTATAGGCAAGACTCATGTACTGCAGGATTTAATGTCCAGGGTTATAAAATGTGCAGGAAAAATAAGAGAGCATGTAATTATCACCAGGCCCAAGTATGAATGCCACAGAAGGATGTGGACGGAGGACAATCACTTTTTAGTTGGGATGATTGTGGGGAGCATCAGTTACTACGCTTTTATACCTGGGTATAACGCCCAGCTTGTGGGGTCTAAGGGTGAAATAAGACAATATATGAAATGCTCATCACGATGTGTTTGTGGCATAGAGTAATTACTCAGTGAACCGAACTTTATTAGGAGGAGGCTCTGTAGCTGGGTCCTGAAAGTAGACCAAAATTCTGAGGGATAAAAATGAAGGTAAGAGGATGTGAAAGGAAAGCCACAGTCCAGAGGCAGGACCGCTTAACGCATGCGGGTGTGGCTGTCTAGTTCCACTCACAGCCACACAGGTCAGAGGTCAAGCCTGGAAGGGCACCCTTGGGCCGGGTGCCAGCAGGTACAAGCCGAGAGAATCTAAACTTTCCCTCTAGGAAAGAGGAAGCCACTGGAATGTTCTGGAAAGAGAGATACAACTGAGTCAGAGCTCAAGGATACTTGCCTAGTGTGGCTTTGGGGGGACATGAGCTGTGTGGTCTAGAGTTGGGATCCCTGGCAGAGGCCACTGCCATGGCGCCAATGAGTGAGGCAGCCTAAGGGTGCAGGAGGAAGGCCAGACTGGCTTCCCGAGCGGGAACGACGCCCCTCCTGTTCAAGTCCATGGTAGTCTGTTCCTCACCCACAACAACAAATCTTGCGCCACCTAACTAGCTATCGATATTTGTTTAGGGAATGAATGAAAGTACAAATAAGAGAGAGCAAATAAACGAAAGAAGATACCTAGATTTATCTAGGACCGGCTCATGACACAAATCTAGATTCTTAATTTTGGTGGATGTGAAGCCGTCCATCATTTATACGGAGGGCCAAAGCCTTGCGTGGTCAAGGTGGTTAACTTATTTTAGATACACTGCTCAACCCTGGTGAAAGATATGATTGAACAGGATAACTTTTAATCTCATAATGGATAAATGCTCATATGGCGCTGCACTCTTGACCTCACAGAACTGGACAAGCTCAACTCTAATGCATTTGAGCAAAGCAAACAGCTATGCACATAATTTAAGTCCTTAAGAAAGATAAAAAGCTGAGTAAGTATGTGTGTATATGTTCACTGCTAATCCTAACACACCCACTGCCCCAATTTCTCCACAATAACAGGAGGGAAACTTGTCCTAAAAATCCATAGGAATGAATACCTTCTAAATTTCTGGAGTGCAGTTAAATATATCAGTTTAATTCTAACTTAATCGAATGCCCTAAAATATTTTAAATTGAGATATAATCCACATACCATAAAGAGAACCCTTTTAAGTTGCACAATTCAGTGGCATTTAGTACATCCACAATCTTGTGCAACTATCACCATTTATCAGTCAAATTCCAGAATATTTCCAACATCCTCCAAAGAAATCCTGTATCTATTAGCAGTCACCCCCTATTCCCTTCCCTCAGCCTCTGGCAACCACTGATCTGCTTTCCATCTCTACGGATTCGCCTAGACTCCCTAAAACTTTGCACAAAACAAGGACAGCAGATTACATAGCAACCACATGTAGTAAAAGCATTTTTGACATAAAAAAAATGGAGATGTGGCAACTCCCCTAAAGCCTCCTCCAACAGCTGATTAATAATAAGAGACTCCAAATGACGTAAGTCTCCTTATTCTGCCATGACCCTTTCAAAAAGGGTCTGTACGTGTGAACCTGCATGTATGAGCTGAAGAGTGACTGTGTTTTTAAGAAAAGTGTGGCTCATCCCATTAGAGATGTGCTTGCTCTGTCCCGTAAGCTTAAGGGACACTTGGAGAGTACCTTATAGCCAATGGTCCCTGAGCTATTGAGCCAGGTCAAGTGCTCCTTCTCTCACACTGTCAAACAAACTGATGACCTCCTTAGTGGGGCAGAACTATGTCTCATGTTAACAAATTCTGGCTAAATATCCCATTTCTATGCAAAAGGCAGGGAGCCTTTTTGTTAATCTCTGGATTCATTCAAAAGAAGGCTTCACAGAGGAGCCAGAACTTTGAGCTAGACCTTCTTCAAAGAGAAGTCGGAGGCCTTCGGACATGCATTAAAACCCGGGCAAAATAATTTGAAATCACTTTCATTCTTAAGGCTGCTCTGAAATTCTCGGGGGATGACTATGGACAAACCACAACATAACAGGAACCACCCACCAACCTTGAAACTTTATCCAATATGCGATCTTAAATGACTGACTAGAAACCATTCTGGATTTCTGAGAATAGCTCAAGAGCTTTTGGAATTTAGAATGCCTGGATGTCATGTTTGGCCACGGCTGGTTGCCCTGAAAAGGACTTTTTTGGCTAGAATGCATTTGAAGATACCACCTGGAGAAAGCAGGGAAAAGTGGCCATCTATCCGTGCTGCTTACAGGGTCGTCCTCTGCAGGAACTCATGCTATTCCAGGCAGAGCAAGTGGGTGGAATGCCAAAGTTAAACGCTCCTACTGTTTGACCAGTAGGTGGCAGTTCTGAACAAGGTGAAACTTGCTTGCCAGGGGTTTGAAGTTCCCTCTGGGTCTGCATTACTCACCAAACCAGGCCCCTTTGCAGCCAGCCCCATGGTGGAGGAGCTCTAGGCCTTCACCTGCAGCCTCAGCACCCAGTCCTGCTGGGCCAAGAGGAAATGAAACGGAATGGTCCTTGTCTCCAAGTGCATTGTCCGTGAGGGCTCTTTGTTTCCACCCTGAGCTCGGGGCCCAAACAGTGTCTTGTGGGGGAGCCTCACCTCATTGGAATGCGTCCTGTTTTGGTGCTTGGCGCGATCGGAGGCATTTGAGAAAGCCTTGTTGCAACCTTCATGCTCACAGACGTACGGTTTCTCTCCAGTGTGAGATCTCAAGTGCGTTTTCAAGTTTTCTAGTCTCGAGTAGGCCTTTGTGCAACCTTCAAACTGAGGACAACAGGTAAAATGCATTACCCCACACAATAACGGCTTATGCCTAACACTCCCTCAAAATTGATGAAAGACTGACGTTTCGAGGGTCAGCAGCTTTTCAAAACTGAGGAACAAAAGTCTACTAAACTCTGCATTTATTGGGATTCAGATGGGGCTCAGTGCAGTTCAAGAGACAGCACTTTCAGGGCTCCTAAAAAGTCCTGGAGGTTTTTTTGTTTCTCTTTTTCTTTTTTTAAATAGACCACTCAATGTGGACAATGGGTTTCATTATCTGCTCATTGATCTCCTCAAGTTCCCACTGATTTTAGATTCAGCACAAAGTTCACTAATATGGCTTTGTGTCCATACAAAGGCATGGAATTTGATCGTGTTTGTAAAGGGCCTTTAAGATGTAAAGCACAGGGCTGAGCAGTGCCCAGTGCGCCTGGCGGCACCTCAGTGAAAGGAGGCTTAGTCCCAGCCCTCTTGTGGGTCTACACAGGACCATGGGGATGGACTAGGAAGGCAAAGGAAAACTCTGAAGTCACGTGGGTTCTGTTTTTAAAAGTGAGCTTAAGGGTTTCAAGTCAAAGCCGGCACCTCCCTCTGCCCTCCGGGCCTTCTCGCGTGATGGGCATTAGTGCCGGGGCAGGATGCTGGCCACACGCTCATTCCCAGTGCCCAGCAGGGCATCCCAGCTGCCGCCCGCCTGCCTGCCAGTCTGCTGTCCAATGTGGGAGCTGCGTGCCACCGGAGGCTGTTGATATTTACATTTTTAAAAAAATGAAATTACAAAAATCAGTTCCTTGGTTGCTCCGGGCAGGTGTCCAAAGCACCCAAGGGGCACACGTGGCCTCCAGCTACCTTGTCAGACAGGGCAGGTCAGAGCGCTTCTGCTGTCCCCCAAAGTGTGGTTGTCAGGGCTCCTTCTCCACTCTGGCCTCCCCCCAATCCCAGAACACCCTCTCAGAGCTCCGGGCATTCATCACAGGCCCCAGTTCCTCCCACCGCCTGGCCGGGTCCATCCGCACAGGGTGCAGACACCGCCCCCCCACCGCGGGAGAACCCGAACCCCAGGCTGACACGCGCCCCTGCCAGGTGGCCCCACGCCCACAGCTCATGCCGCACACTCACAGTGCATTTGTGAGGCTTTTCCCCCGTGTGCCTCCTCATGTGCACCACCAGCATGTACTGGGCTTTGAAGGGCTTCTGCTCTCTCGAGCAATCCAACCACCGGCACACGAATTCCTTCTTCTCGCCGTGAATATGGTCGTTATTTATATGCTGGGATGGGGAAAAAGAAAGGGAAAGTGCGTGGGAATGCAGGACTCATTTCTGAAGGTGACAGAAGGGAGGGCAAGAAGTGCCCCAACCCTCAGCCCTAAGGAATATAGGGTAACTTTATATACAGATGATCTTTTTTTTTTTTTTTTGAATGTTTCTTAAGTAAATTTGCCCTTAGTAACCGTGCACGTATATTTCCTAACCAGCAGGAGTGGTGCTATTTGGAGGAGGCCTGGTGGCCCAGAAAAGGTACCTCACAGGGCCTCTGAAGACGGGAGCTGTGAAATGGGGTGAGCCCATGCGTCCTTGCTGGGCCTCCACCTTTTTCACCTGCCGAGTGGGGGTCAAGGTCAACAGAGCACAAGGGAACCCCCCAGCTCCCACTCGCTCTGGGCCTCGGGTTAGCGCTGCGGCTGAGATCTCAGGAAGGGAACACACACATGTGCACGCACACACGTCATTCTGTGACAGGAACACCAAAAACCGAAGCGCTTTCTCAAACTATACTTTAGTTCCAATTAGTGGGATTTTTTTCTTTGATGAATCACAGACAAATAAACCAAATACTGAAGAGAACCAGGAGACCAAAGAAATGCTGTCGTCTCTGGATCATAGCCTTCTTGATGTACAAAAACACAGGGATGGCTCACCTAGGCTCCAAGGTTCCTTTCCAGCTCTACAGAACTCTCTTAACTTCATTTGTAAAACAAAGATGAATTTCCCTGAATGCCTCATTAATTCAGTTTTAGAACCATTTTTTATATAGCTCCTTGGGGTCATACCTCAAGGGTCCTACAACGGGAAGACACAAAGAACCCTACAGAAACACCCAAGGAAGAGAAGGTTCTCACCTTGGATCAAATTTAAGTCAGTTTAAGTAAGATGATTATGTGATTTAAATGTCCATTTAATTACTGAGGAAATCAATGTCTTGGGTGGATCCTGTTGGTTTTATTCTCTGGTTACCCCACATTCTGTTTGCCTTAATGTAAAGCTCTTGCAAGCATTTTCTCAACGTATGAAAAACACACCACAAATGAATCTGTTCAATGAGAGAAAGCCCCCTTTGGATTCCATGCACTGCGTGGTCATGACAGAACATTTAATTACTCTCTTGCTTAGGCTCTGACTCCTGAGTGAGTGGTCTCTGGGGGCCCCATGGGTAAGATTCCACCCTCAGCTGGCCTTGCCCGGTTCCTCTAGGAGGGGGCCTGCTGAGGCAGGAAAAAGTGACGTGTGTTCTGCTTCCTGGACTTGAACACTGGGTGAGGGCAGAGAAAGGCAGCTGCTATGAACTCCCCGCTCCTCAAGCAGCTCCTGCCGATCACATGAATCCATCCCATAAAAACTGCTCTTGGTTCACTTTTCCCCAAGCTATTGGAAATAAGCTCCTTGGATTGATGTACATGAAAGAACAAAGAGAAAGGATGGGGAGGAGGAAGGAGAGGGAGGCAAGGGGAGCTGGAAAATGGAGTTAGAACTCAGGCTGAGTCTACTCCTAGAAAACAGGACCCACAACTTCTAGCTTCATAGTCTCAGCAACTGGCTGGGGGTCCCTGGCACCTGGCAGGTCCTCAGTAAGTATCTGCTGAATTGATTGGATTCATGTGGCAAACTTCCACTGGACAAAAGAGATTGAACTTGATGCTTCTGCTTAACTTAGCTTCATTTCACCTAGTGTCCATACAATATGATTTTAATGTAATGTGTTTGATTACTTTAAGATGATACACTATCAAGAAGTCAAAAGGATCTGAATGATATCCAAACACGAACCTTACCTTGCTGGGTCGAATAAGGGAACACTGGGTGAGTGTACTCTTTTTGTTCTGCACACATACTTCCTGAACAGAACTGAGTGCTTGTTATCCAAGATCCCCAGGTCTCCAAGAGGAGATGGTGGGATTATCAGAGTATGAGCTAGAATATCTAGAGTTTTCTGAGGGGATGTTGCACTGAGCCGAGTCTCAAGTTTTCTAGAAACACTTTTTCTCATCAATTAATAAATACTTACTGTACATTATGTGATTGCAACACCCTATTCATCTGTCCTACATTTACTCGTGCATACTGAGGTCCACTCCATACCAAGCCCCATGCTGGGGAACCAGATGGGCATGCTTCCTGCCCTAAGGAAATGATAGTCTACCAGAGCCAAGCAGATAATGCCTTAAATTACTATACAATTATAGTTGTGATCAGTGTTGTGAAAGGAAGTAAGAGGGTTTTCTAAAAATAATTAATAGGGGGTCTCAAATCCGTGTGATGCACTGAAGAGGAGGGTTAGCTTCTCTCAGCATTTACGGTAGGGCCCGAGTGATGCGTGGAGACCTGCCAGGTGTGCCGATAAGAGAGGGTATGGGGAGAAAGGGTCACCATCACAGAAAAGCAAGACCAATGGGACAGAACCCGGTGCCCTTGAGGAACAGGGTGAGGACCACATGTGGTAGGTAAAGAACATGCATGGCAGGAGAGGATTGGTCTAGCAGACCCAGGAGGCATCCAGCATGGCCACGGCCTGGTGCGCTAAGAAGGCATGAGTTTCCATTGGCTGGGTGGATGCCACCAACACCCCACCAGTCCCCTCAGGTGCACGCCTGGCCAGAATAGTGATGGAAGGCTCCGAAGCAGAGGTTGAAATTGACTGGCTGGCCAAGTCCTAGAAGCTGGCTACCGAGGTGTGGAGGGACCCACCACTAAGCTGGAGGAGGGAGTGGACAAGAAGCTGACAAGAGAGCAATAACTAAAAGATCCCATTTCCTATTTATACCTCACCAACTCTCATTGACTTTGGCCTCTGGGACAATGTCTGAAAATTCCAGGGCTGGGAATCGCATGCCGATCAGCCAGTCGATCTGCACATGGGAAGGAACACGGAAGAATCTTCGCTAGGCAGTAGGAGCAACCTCACTTTCAGGAAGGTTAGCATCTGGGGGGTCTTCCCTCTCGGCCCCCATACAGGAGACCTGAGTAATGTCTAATAGGCTTTTGTAATTTTCTGAAACTGCTCTTGAGTGCACACTTGGATTGAGACCACAAGTTATTTTCCTTGAAATGAGATTCTTCCACCTCGGCTGGCGGGGACGGGGTCCAAGTGCTGAGCACAGGATGTAATCAATTACTCTAAAGAAATACGAAGACATCCTTCTGCCTACTTGGGTAATTCAAATGCATTTTAGGCTGAATGCATTTCCTGACTCTAGATTTCAAGTGAAAAAAATAATTCTAAGAAATAAATTTTACATGTCCATGTGTCCTAAATATTTACTTTTCTTTCACAAGCTGCTTTGACCTCTGCAGCGAGGCAGACCCTAAACTACCGTGGAAAGAACGCGGGGTAGGCACTGGAAGATGACTCCTAGACCAACTTCTGATGAGCTCTGTATCTCTGGACAGGTCAGTTCTCCTACTTGAACCTTAATTTTCTCATCTGTTAAATCTAGGTGATGAACTAGATCAGGTGTCGGCAAACTTTTTCTGTAAAAAGCCAGACAGGAACTACTTTAGGCTTTGCTGGCCAAAAGGTCATAGGTACTCAAACTCTGCCACTGTTTTAGGTGAACAGCCATAGACAATGTGTAAATGAATGGGTGCAGCTGTTTATCTTTGACTTTATCTTTGATGCTGAACATTTCATGTGTCAAAAAACAGTCTTAAAATTTTTTATTTCAACATTTAAAACTGAAAAGAACCATTTCTTCGCTCATGGGCTGTGCAAAAGCAAGCAGGGGGTCAGAGCTGGACTGTGGGCCATCAGTTTGCTCATCCCTGACTAAGTGATTTCAGTTTCCTTCTTAGGCTAGCAGAGCCCATGACGTTCTTGGTCAGGCTTGTCAAGCCTGAGGAAGTAAAATCAGAGGGAGGGAGGTGTCAGTGCTAGGGAAAAGACAAAATCCACAGGAAGGAAAAAAAGTCAGGATCCTAGGCTAAACAAGGGGAGGGAGGGAGGCCAGACAGACTCCTCCTGCTCTGTGCTCCTAGGACCCGGATCTTGCTCACCCAAATCCCCAGGTAGCTAAGAAGACTACACGCAGCAAATTCTTAGCATTCCACCGACAGAAGGCTCCCGCATGAAGCTGGCCTGAAATTCAATGGGCATGTGTTTATTTGTGGTTTCATTGAACATTTGACTTCCTAGCAATGAAAACGTTAATCAAATATATAAATAATTTAATTGGAGGGAAAATAATGCATGATTAAAGTCCAAACTAATCCAACACAAAGACATGCAATTTGCCAGTGGCGCAAGTTCCAGAAAGAGATAGATGGCGTAAATTACAGTGTCATGTGCCAACTCGCTCAGCAGGGCTGCTCGGAACTCTCCCCATCAGGACAACCAGGACTGCACTGTCCCCCCCGCAAAAGGCCGAGCCACCCCCCCCCCCCCCCCCCCGCCGGCCCCATGCACAACTTCTGCACAATTCCATCTTCCAAGCAGGACTGGAAGCATCTGCCTCGGGAAACTGATGGCTGTTGGAACAAGTAAGATCTCTCAGGTGCCCACAGCAAACCAACAAAGTTGCTGTGTCCCCAGCGGGACATGTCTTCAGCCAGGTGAGCTGAGACCCCGCATTCCCATCCCTTCTGCTCCCCACGGCGCCCCGGGGACTCAGGAGGAGGGAGAAGCCTCTCTGTTGGCCTGGCCTGGCCATCCAGGCAGCCTGGGAGGCTTCAGTGCTATGGGCAGAAAGGCCTGGAGGGAAATGGGGGAGAGGCAGCTTTTCTGTCATGGACAGCAAAATGGAAGCTACAGTGGCCTTCGCTAAGCTAATCAGACTCATTCTTCTTGCATTGTTATTTTGCTCTCAGGAAAGAACAGGTAGGGGTGCCTGGGTGGCTCAGATGGTTAAGCGTCTGCCTTCGGCTCAGGTCATGATCCCGGGGTCCTGGGATCGAGTCCCGCATCGGGCTCCCTGCTCCTTGGGAGCCTGCTTCTCCCTCTGCTTCTCTCTCTCTCCCCCTGTCTCTCATGAATAAATAAATAAAATCTTAAAAAAAAAAAAAAAAAGAACAGGTAGTTCTTCCTCAGTCTAACTGCGAACCCTTCGGATGAAGCACACGTGTGTGCGGTCTATCAGCCCCGATTGTTGGTGGCCCTCCAAATAAAGCTGCTGGTCAAGCAGTTTGGGAACCTGGGAAGCACCCTTCTGCTTGCTCTCTGTCTCCCTCGGCTTTGGCCAGATGCCCCGCCGATTCCCAGCCGGAAAGCACAAGTTTTCATGATGGGTAAGCACCCTCCATTGAGGTAACTTCCTCAAAGGAGAAGCAACGGTAGGGCTTGAGGGGAGTGTGGAAGCTTCGTAGGTACATCTCCATGCAAACTCAGCTCGAGGGGAGCGTGGAAGCTTCGCAGGTATAGCCCTGTGCAAATGCAGCTCGAGGGAAGTGTAGAAGCTTCGCACACACATCCCATTGCAAACTCCGCTCGAGGGGAGCGAGGAAGCTTCGCACACACATCCCCATGCAAACTCAGCTCAAGGGCAGCACACTGATCAGTAGACAAACGCCCTGCTGATCAAAGTCATGCACTCCTAAAGCCAGACAACTCCTTCCCATGCAGAAGGTGAATTCCTCCCGCTGTTGTAATGACCAGGGAAGGCAGGACATGTAAAACTTTAGACTCAGCCCTCGCCATGATCTTCTTATGTCTCCACACAAACACCCATGTGCATTTGTACACACAAACACATACATGTCCACACACACGTACACAGTGCTACTGCTTTGACAGAAAAGAAAATAAAGACTGGGAGAGTAATGTATTTTGTATATGAACGCTCGAGACATCGGGATCTGCATTATGGGTGTGAAGCCTACGGATGCTCGCTGGACCCTCAGTTTTATTTCTGACTCATCCCTTTGCTACATTTCTCTGTATCTTAACCCACGAACACGCCCCTATTTGATGCCATTATTTTATTTTCTTATTTATTTTATTTTATTTTTTTAAAAATTTTATTTATTTATTTGACAGAGAGAGACAGTGAGAAAGGGAACACAAGCAGGGGGAATGGGAGAGGGAGAAGCAGGCTTCCTGCAAAGCAGGGAGCCCGATGCGGGGCTCGATCCCAGGACCCTGGGATCATGACCTGAGCCGAAGGCAGACGCTTAACGACTGAGCCACCCAGGCGCCCCTGCCATTATTTTATTTTAAAATTGAAGGAAATAAAACCGAAAACTTGCCTTCCCAGAAACTAGAAATGCTTGATGCTTTTTAAATCTTTTCACACTGCTATCAGCTGAGCTCAGAAACCAGGCTCAAGTCAGTGAATATGTTTCATAGAATTCAATAGTTTGTAACTTTTAAGGATGTGCTGAGAGTGTATGTTAAGAAAGCCTCCTATTAGGGTATTATGCTGAGTGAAATAAGTCAATCAGAGAAAGACATGTATCATATGACCTCACGATATGAGGAATTCTTAATCTCAGGAAACAAACTGAGGGTTGCTGGAGCGGTGGGGGTCAGGAGGGATGGGGTGGCTGGGTGATGGACACTGGGGAGGGTATGTGCTATGGTGAGCGCTGTGAATTGTGCAAGACTGTTGAATCACAGATCTGTACCTCTGAAGCAAATAATACATTATATGTTAAAAAAGAAAAAAGAAGAAGACAGCAGGAGGGGAAGAATGAAGGGGGGGAAATCGGAGGGGGAGATGAACCATGAAAGACTATGGACTCTGAAAAACAAACTGAGGGTTCTAGAGGGGAGTGGGGTGGGAAGATGGGTTAGCCTGGTGATGGGTATTAAAGAGGGCACGTTCTGCATGGAGCACTGGGTGTTCTGCACAAACAATGAATCATGGAACACTACCTCAAAAACTAATGATGTACTGTATGGTGATTAACATAACATAAAAAAATGAAAAAAAAAAAAAAACAGAAGGCCTCCTACTTTAGCAGAGGATGGGCTATAGCAAGTAAACAATTTTAAATAAGCTCAACTTTCAATTGGTTTCCTGACTTTATATTATCAATTTATTATAGTTGATTCTTGGACAACACAGGAATAGGGGTGCTGAAACCCTGAACACCCAAAAATCTGCATCCAAGTTTTCACTCCTCAAAAATTTAACTACTATTGGCCTACTGTTGACCAGAAGCCTTACTGATAATATTAACAGTCAATTAACACACATATTGTATGTTATGTGTATTATACACTGTATTCTTTCAATAGAGTAAGCTGGAAAAAGAAAATGCTATTAAGAAAATCATAAGGAAGAGAAAACACATTTATAGGGTTGTACTGTATTTATCAAAAAAAATCCACAAGTGGACCCATGCAGTTCAAACCCACGTTCAAGAGTCACCTGCACTATCTCTTAGTAGTCCAGAGATATTTCTGTAAAAGACAAAGAGGAAAAATAATTTATAAGGGATTAAAGCTTCATGTACATTAAAACTGATTTGAGAGAGAAACTGACATCGTTTGCCTGTAAGAAACTATACAAGAATCCTTAGAAACTTTCTGTCTGAAAGGAGGCATATGCCTTCTTTTATTTATTTATTTATTTGAGAGAGAATGAGAGAGAGAGAAAGAGCATGAGAGGGGGGAGGGTCAGAGGGAGAAGCGGGCTCCCCGCTGATGCGGGACTCGATCCCAGGACTCCAGGATCATGAGCCGAAGACAGTCGCTCAACCAACTGAGCCACCCAGGCGCCTGGCATGTGCCTTCCTGTTGCAGGTATTTGATTCATGTGCCATATCTGAAAAGTTGTACAAGTTTCGTGACACAGATTCTGTTAGGGACACACTATGGATTCCTAACATCTTCACTAGGCAGAAGTAGGAAAAAGCAGCAACCACAGACGATCAGGGCTGAAACAGGTCTTTTATCTCTATATGTACTTTAATTTTAGATACATAAAATAATTTAAAGGGTTTTGTTGGCACCATCAATCATGCTAATAATGTTTACAATGTGACGCTTGCTGTGGGAGGGATCTCCCCGAAGACCCCCCAACACAACTGCTTGAATCCGCACTGGTTTATAAAATATCCAGGCACCTTTCAGTTTTCTGATACAACTAAAAAATTATACAGAAAAATATCAAAAGGACTCAAGACTTTGGGTACAAAACACCATTCTCTTTATAAAAATAAAATATTTGCTTCTTTCTGGTCTGTGAATATTAAGAATTAGGCAGAGATGAAAAGCAAAAATTTGCTTCCTAATTAAGAAGGAATAAATAAATGGAGTCTCTCTGACGGGTAATCAAACCTGGTGTCTAGGTACAAATCAATAACAAAACTACTTTCTTTTCCATGTGTAAGAAAAGACAAAGTTCTCTGAGAAGGTAAATGTCTGAACAGAGGGCTTCACAATGTTGGATTTAGAGAATGGACGGTAACGCAGCCCCCCCCTCCCCACCCCCGCCCCATAGGCTGGACACACAGCTCCACTACAGTGGAGGCTCATCACACTCCCAACACGCACCACCACGTGGGTGAGCTAAGTGAAGGACGGCAGCCACCAAAGGGCACAGACTGTGTGATTCCATTTATACAAAGGCCCAGAATAGGCAAGTCTATATAGAAAGGAGGTAAGACTAGTGGTTCCCTGTGGCTAAGGAGATATTGGGAGGTAGGATTTCTTTTGGGGGTAATGGAAATGTTGTAAATTTGGTTGAAGGGATGGCTGCACAACTCTTGCGTATACACTGAGCTGTAGACTTTAAACGGGTGAATCACATGGTATATGAATTCGGGTTTCCGTAGTGCACTGGTTATCATGTTCGCCTCACACATGGTGTATGAATTATATGTCAATAAAGATGTTAACCCCTCATCGCTCTGCCCAAAAAAGAGAGAACCATGAAAATGTCCATTTGACCTTTGAACAACATGGGTTTGAACTGCGTGGGTCCACCTATATGCAGATGTTTTACAGTACATTATTATAAATGTATTCTCTTTCCCTTATGACTTTCTAGCTTATTTTTTCTAGCTTATTTTAGAATAAGTAAGAATACAGTAAATAATACATATACAACACACGTCCTAATCAACTATTTACATTATTGGTAAGAATTCCAGTCAACAGTAGGTTATTAGTAGTTTAGTTTTGGGAGAGTCAAAAGTTATACACAGATTTCCCACTGCATGGAAAGGTCAATGCTCCAACCCCCCGTGTTGTTCAAGGGTTGACATATTTGGTGAGGGACTCTGGTGACAGAGGGGACAGTGCGGGGAGAAAGAAAAAGTGGGTGAAGAACAGGGAATAGCCAGGTTGGATGTGACTTTGCCCTGCATCCATACCTCAGACAGAGGTCAGCCCTAGCAAATGGTTTCTCATGGAAGGACAAGGGGGCGCCTTAATCACAACTTCTACTATAGAACACACACACACACACACACACACACACACACACACACACACGATCCACAGACAGAGTTAAAGCAGAACATACTTCTATGACACAGTATTTCCTGGTGGATTTCACACTGGACTCAGAGTTAACAACCCGACAACATCACATAAATGACAATTTCTCCTTATATCCCTTCCTCATCTTTCAAGTTGTAGAGATGAGTGGAAAGATGGACGACACTGACATTTGTGCAGAGTTGGAAACAAAACTAAAAGAACATACGCTCATATTAGTTCAAGTGTGTGAAGCAAAATAGTGTATGATTTGAAAAGACTGTATTTTCTAAGACGTGATATAGTCTAAAATTTACTAAAACCTCATGGAAAATTCAAGTACAGTTAATTCAGAATCTGTAGTTTGGGTTTTGTTGCTACCTTGAATTATAAAATTACTAGGTGTAAGTCTAATTTGTGATATAATTTTTTAAAAGATTTTATTTATTTGAGAGAGAGAGAAAGAAAGAGAGAGAGAGAGCATGAGTAGGGCAGAGGGAGAAGCAGACTCCTCGCTGAGCAGGGAGCCCAATGCAGGACTCGTGACCTGAGCCAAAGGCAGATGCCTAACCGACTGAGCCACCCCGGCGCCCCTAGTCTGTGGCAGAATTGACCTAGCCTGTAACTACTCCCCCTCCAAAACTGCATGTGGTACTGGTTCCAAATCATGTACACACAGGAACGGTATGCTGACCTAATGTTAAGATGACCTCAAACGTCAGGAAATTTTAGTTTTTGAGAAGAATTTTAAAAAAGCAAAATATAACCATTATATGGATTAATTTCCTTACACTACTTCAGTAAAAAGAAAATATTCTTGAAAGTGGGTTAATGGCCTCTCATTCCTTGTAAGAAGTGTAAAAGTTCTCTTTCTCTTACAGTTTTGTTCTCTGACTTCTAAATTATTTTACAAAACACCATTGTAACTCTTCTCTTTTAATAATGTTCTCTTACAGTTTAATCAAGGTGTGTTTAAAAAAAAAAAAAAACCTTCTGAGAACTTCTTTTCTGGAAGGGTCAGCATTTACATCCCACTGAGATTTTAAAAAGAGAGGTAAAGTGGCTTCATCACATCCTCCAAGCAATCTAAGACTTTTTACATCCTTTCTACAAATTACTGGGCTCACCATTTTATCTTGTTCTTTTAAATACCAACTTTTGTTTCAGTCAAAATAACAATAAAAACACAAACTCTTCTTAAGTAAGTGGACTGGGGGCCTAGTTACCAAAAACAAAGATCCAAAGAGTTAAGCAAATAAGGATTTCGTAGCATCCGTTCTGGAAATAAGAAGCACGCTGACTGCAGAGTGGCAAGATAATCTTAGTTGCGTAATCACAGGATGAAATAGTTTGGAAAACGAAATCTCCAGAACACTCCAAAACATTTTCTTTTTCGTCTTTTTGCAATGAGCCCATCCACCACATACAGTGAGCACCAGGGTTTCTGATCACACCACTAGGCCCAAAGACACAGTGAGAGCCAGGCTTCCTTGCTCCTCAACTCGCTTCGACTGGGAACAACAGCAAGGCCAGAGGGTCCAGCATAGGCGGCCACAAAATGCAACCTCTCCCAAAACCCAGATGAATTAGTCACTCATAGGAATGGATCATTTCTATGAATCCAGGATATCTGGAAAGCATTACCATCCACAGCAAGTGCACAGATCACCAAATTAAAGATTTCAGAAGCCAAACTGTGTCCTAGAGGATTAAAATCCTCCCACCTTGTGGGCTTGGATTTCTGCCATGAAGAGAAAAGAAAGTTAATGGGTAGTTTCTCTGTAGAATAATAATTCCTGCTGGTATTTATAGAGCAGCCATACTCTTCAACCCATTGTCAAAACAATTCTTTCTTTTGTGATAAAACTTTAAAAGGTAGGTTGGCTTGGTACAACAATATAAATACTATAAAATTATAACAGGATCCCTTGCACTCCTAATGTTAAGGTGTTTAATGCTTGCTTACACACACACACACACACACACACACACACACACACACACACACACACACACACACCATGACTACTCTAAGTAGGACAAGTAAGATTCAATTTTAAAGTCTCCCCGAATGCAAAGGTAGACGCAAACGTTTCCTGTTTGAGATGACAGATATTAAGAGTTCCATTATCTAGAAGTATACAGAATTTTAGCCTTTGATTATTCCTTAATTTTTATGGTCTTGGCAATCCCCATGGAACCTGAGCATATAGACCCTGCTCTTTGTAAAGAGCCTGAATATACAATGTGGTTATGAGAAAATTTGAAATTCAAGAACAACATAAACAGAGATGAGTGACAGATGCGATCCGACTTGAATGGATGGGCTCTGTCTGTCTTCACCGCCCTTTATAAAAGTGACCTTTCTCCCTCTGTACTCCCGAAGGCTGATCCAGAACATCACAACAATCAGCCTTTAAGCTCGTGTATGGTCTTACAAGTTTTTAAATCATAATTCTGATGACTAAAATACTTGTTAAAATAATAACAGACAAAATAAAATGTATTTGAATTTCAAATGATAATTTATTTTTGGAGAAAATAATTTATTTTATTTTGGAGAAAAGTCAAGAGTCTTTTTCCCGGGACCCTTTGAAGATATGAGGCAGCAGAGTTATGCTGATGCTAGCCCAGACCAATCCTCATCCCCAAGGGTTTCTGCCCATTAGGGCTAGGGAAGGTTCCTGCCTGGAAAGCGCTAGGAGTCTTCCTTCAGAGTCAAAAGGAGGTTACGATGAGTGTGTGTGTGTACGTGTGTAAAGAAGGGGCTGGGGCCGCTAATGACACAAACCCGGTCAAATCTCAAGAGCTATTGGAAGAAAGGAAGAAGGCAGGCAAGCAGGCAAAATTATCCACTTGGAAATCTGCCCACATGTCCCCGCTGAGCTGACTCATTCATTCACTATTAACTTACTGCTTATTTATGATATCACAGTTACTGCGCTAAACTCTGAAGAGGCATGACTGAGTAAGACATGTCCACTGGATGTCGTCCAAGATTGGCTGTAGGAATGCGGGAAGGGGTACTGTTTAAAAATCCGCTTTCACCTCATGGACACCTCTGCAATGAAAAAAGCAAGCTCCCCCCAAAAATGCATGACTTTCTTCCTCCCTCCTGGTTCCGCATCTCAAGAAAGCTAGCAGCCAGTGCCCCCGGGCTTTCCTGGGTTTATCTCCCCAAAACAGGATGGAGAGGAAGCCCCAGGACACCCCCACTTTAGCAAGCTTTTCAACGTGTGGAACTATTCTGCCACTTTTCAACAAACTCAAGGTGAAGTCCCCCTTCGAAACACCTTCATCCCTGATTGCTGGCACATGTAAGAATATCAGAATAAAATATCCTATACAACAGGGGCACACACAAATTAGTCCACATGGAGATGACAATTTTCTTTCCCAAGTTAGTATCAAGGCATAGAGTTTATAGGAAAAAAAACAAAAAACAAAAAACATTGGCCCAGACATCAGGATATAGGAATTCATTCATTTGTATTTTGGGGGCAAAAGAAATGTGAGTAAGGCATGGGCACTGTGTCTGAGAAGATGAGATTTTACCATTTTATTTACTTGTCTTTTTAAAGATTTTTTATTTATTCATTAGAGAGAGAGTGCACGAGCAGGGAGCAACAGAGGGAGAGGGAGAAGCAGGCTCCCCGCTGAGCAGGGAGCCCAACGTGGGGCTCAATCCCAGGACCCTGGGGTCACAACATGAGCTAAAGGCAGACATTTAACCCACTGAACCACCCAGGTGCCCCGAAGATGCTATTTTAAATTGGGTGAATGGGAAACAAGTAGTCTAAAGAAAATGGCATAAGGGACAGAGTGAAGTCAGGGAAGGCTTCACAAGCAGGTACATGAGTTGAATCCAGAATAAAGAGAGGGAACGTGACCCAGAGAACAGTGTATCCCAGAGGAGGGACTAGAGCTACAGAGGTCCAGGGTCAAAGAAGAACATGATGTGTTGACAAATGCCACCCAGTGTGGGGTAAGGGTGAGGGTGCGTGTGCACACTTACATAATACAGGAGGGGTGAACGAGGGAGCAGGGAGGACGCCTTGCCGTAGTACCTCGGCTGGAGTGAAACCACAAGGGGTGCTGAATGCTCGAAGGCACCTACACTATACCCCCTGGCAACCAAGAAGATGATGGTGAGAAAGGGCTAGATTGAGAGACAATTTGGGATAATTTGTGGATGGTGAATCAGAGAGAGGAGTAATAGGTGATACGGAAGTTTCTGGCTTGAAAGATTCAGAGAGAATTTGTGAGACTGGGTGTCTGTTTGGGGCACGGCATTTTGGAAGTGCCCCAAGGACATCTCCATAAGGAGACCCAACAGAGAAGACACATCTGAAGAGTTAGGGATCTAGGAGAGGTCATAGCTGAAGGAGGAGGGCCGTCCCCTTCCCTACCCCCGTATTATCTTTGGTGAGCCCCACACACAGAACTTTAAGGACTTTGCAAAGCCCAATTTGAAAAGCCCAAGCTATGGAGACTGCATGGAGGAGGAAGGGGAGGCGCTGGGTATGATGGGAAACCGGTGTTTGAGAGACAGGGAGGGAAACGAGGAAGCGGAGGAGAGACAGAGCAGACGGCATGCAGTGGCCGGGACTGGGCTACAGGGGTGTAGCTGGAGGATCCTCGGGACCTGCAGGGCTAGAAGCAAAGACGGCTCTCCCTACATCTTGTGGTCCGGTCACCAACACCTGAGTGTCCAGCAAGATGGGATGGAAGCGGGGGGCACCCAAGGACCACGGAGACCAGGCGTGGCGGGGTGCGGGTGGGGACACCCATGACCTGGTCCTTGCAGAGCCAGTGCCATGAAGGCAAAGGCCACTCCAGAGGCTGAGCAACCTGGACATGCAGGTGGAAACACCTGGCTTTCCTCTGGGATGGGGTCACTACGCCAAGATTATTGGACCTCCTTCAAGTCCTCCTTCCAATGTCACCTCCTTAATGAGACTGATCACCCCATTTATAGTACAACCTCCTCATCCCTGAACTCTCCACCCCCTGGCCCTGCCGCTCTGTTTTCCCCATGGCCCTCATCACCTCGAACACACTCTCCTTCATGTACAGACTGTTCCTGATTTATTGCCTGCCTCCCCATGAGAATGTAAATTCCACACAGGCAAAGATTTTTATTGATTTCGCTCACTGATGTATTCCAAGTGCCTGGAACAGTGCCCAGCATATAGTAAATGCTCAATAAATATTTGTTGGAGGCATGTGTTATTGGAAATACCACGTTGAGCACTGATGTGGGCCCAGGTCTCAGCATTACCCCCCATCCGCCGCCGTCGGTTTGTGCTTTGAGAACCAGAAGCCACAGGAAACAGAAGCAATTTCCTGTGATTCCTCTACTCTCAGCAATCTGATAAACCTCAGCCTCTCATATGCCTTCAGGGTCCACCAAACAGAGCCCCCTTTTTTACTGACTGTAGTTTGAGGTTTTGAGCTAAGAGGGACATAATTCAGAGTTATGAGTTGGTTCCTACACATTATCAGTGAAAAGGAATTCTAAAATTTATTTTTGCCCACCATCGCCATGTTGATACAGGTCTGGGGTGAGAGTTCTGGCATCTAAGTGCTAAGCCTTCCTGTGAATGTTCATTCCACTGGCCGTGGAAAGCACATAATCTTAGGTTTTACTATAGGTTTCTCTTGAAAATAATTCAATAACGCTTCAGATGGAGAGAAAAAGGGCCAAGTTACCCTTGTGATCAGGCTATACACTGGAATTCTGCCCCTGGCTGTTGTTTTTGTAGAGAATTTATCCAGAGATGTCTTCCTAATGCCCCGCTGTTAAGTAATAGAAGACCGAAGGGCAGATTTCATCTTTAATCTGCTTGTGCAAATCTCATTAAGGTCATGGAAATTTTGCCCGTACCATGACGAAAATGTTGGAAGAGACAGCAACAAGGAAGTAAGGTTGCTTGTACATTGTTTCAACCGGAGAAATAAATAAGGAAAACACAGATTTAAACTTGCAACTAAAAAAAACGCACGCGCTCGTGTGTGTGTGTGTGTGTGTGTGTGTGTGTGTGTGTGTGTGTGTGAAGAGAAGTGGGAAGCCAGCCCACCTTGTGCTGAGCACCATCCTTTCCATGGCGAAATCACTCTTGGGGGAGGTGACTTTCCTTGAATTTGAGCCATTCCTGCATTTTGATTTTTTTTTTTCGTTTTGCCTTTTACCTCCCTAGTAAAGTAAAAATTTCACTTCTCAAGAAGGGCTAATTTATTCCTAAAAATATGCTTTTAATTTGGGGGCTTGATTCTATAAAACATATTTTCCTAAGCACATTTTCCCAGGAAAACATGGCCAGTATATATTGTGTAATCATGCAACTTTTAAAAAGTTTCATTTGAGTCTTCAAGTGTATACCTTCAACACATAAGTGGCTTTCATAATGGTCTCCACATTGCATAGGAACAGAATATTAATACACTGTGATTATAATAGTGCAGAAATGGGTTAAAAGGTTATGAATTTTAACACTCTGTAGGGAGAAAATAGTGAATGCACTTGCCAAAAATCCCAGAGACTGAAGCTAATTGAATCTCAATGTTTGGTCCACATTTTGTCACCTGGGTATTTAAAGTAAAAGCATACTATTTGTCATCTTATCTAAATTACCTGCAGAGTGACTTCTATGCCTTTCATTTTTCAGGTAACTCAACCACAACAATGAGCATCACCAGAATGTCTTAAGAGAGAGTCACATAGGGTGCTGGGGCTCCAGGCTATCGTCTTCGAGGTCCTTCCCATGAACCGATATAAATCCATTGTACAAGGCCATGGGAAGGTGAGGACCAGTGTTATGATCATTCTTGCTTTGTCTTCTCCTGCCCTCTGTTTCTAGGGATGGGGCAGGCAGGCTGTGTGCACTGCACCCTTGCTCATGCCCACTTCTGTGCTGGGCCTGCTTGACCCATGTCTTTCCATGTGGTTACTCCTCTCTTATCCTTTATCTCCTACAGGAGGATGTTCTGATGCTCGGAGAGGTTCAGAAACTTACCTACTAGTGCACCACAGGTTTGTGGCAGAGATCAGAACAGAATCCAGTGCAAAACTTTTCACCCACACACAGATGGGACTGAGGGGAAACAGTGGTAAACTCAAGGTCAAGAAAGAGTCATCTGTCAGAAATAGCCAAAGGGCTCACCAGAAGGGGATTTTTTTTTTTTTTTTAATTAAATGCTATAGAAAGTGCACTGTCGAGAGGGTGGAGATGTATGCTTCATTATAGCTACAGCATAATTTTTTATTTAATCTGAATGCATGAGGCTGCACACGAAGGGAAGGAAGGAGGGAAGGAGGGAAGGAAGGAAGGAAGGAAGGAAGGAAGGAAGGAAGGAAGGAAGGAAGGAAGGAAGGACAGAGGGAAGGAAGGAAACATACGCATTCCGCATGCACGCATGTGCATGGTACACACACATACACACATACCATACTGCTTAGATTCTGTATGAATTCCAAGATCCTGGACTCTGGGGTACTATGAATACCAATAACCAACATTATGAGGGTTAAATAAGTTATCCTTGGTTGAAAATGGCCTTGACCTCTAGCAACTGGTGGTCTGGAAAGAGAGAAAATCAAAGAGAAATTGCCCTTTACTTCAAATGGCAAATTTGCTGGTTTTGGATACCAGGGACTGTGGTTCAACTCCCAGGACGGATGTGTTAATAATTCATACATCTGATGGGGAGAAAACTGCTATTTTTAGGGAACTCATTTTTTTGGTAGCTAAATGCCTTTAAATTATATGTAACCTACATTTACACAAACTGTAATTCCTCTTTATTCCTGTCTTGAACCATTATTATTAAAATGAGCTGGGTAATTTTCCTGACTTAATTTATCATTAAGAAATTATTGGTTAGAATAGTGATTTTTTCCCGCCCAAGACCACGTGAGAGAGAAGGCATCTCTTCTCAGAGCCGTGGCCAATCCACTCTCCCAGTGGCTTTCACTGAGCTTCAGCAGCTCAAACATACCCAACTTGTACCTTTAAAACGCTCAACACAGAGAATTCCCTGTGGGTTAGTCAACTGCTGGCTCATATACAAAGAAAATACTGTATTTTGCTCTGAAGAGCTTTCTGCATCAATTTAAACACAGTGAGACAGACACAATATCCCAGAGAGAGGAAAACCTACCTTATTACATTCCTGACCCAAGAGAAAGGATTTGCCCTTAGGACATAAAAGGAACCCGTGGGGGTATGGAGGAGAGTTATCTAATCCCAAACATAAGAACAGTTCATAATGCAGCATGACAATGCTTTTAATCGCTGACATAATTGTAATATGTGTATATAATATGATACAAGGAAAGTCAAAGCAGCTTGCTTTTGAGCCTGAGAGCCTGCTTTCGGTGCTCTACTTTAGGTCTTTGGGATTTTATACGTGCTTGGGGGAATTTCCAGGGGGAGGTAACGTGATATTGTAAGGATTCTTTCTCAGTAAGATCACATCTTGTTCCGATTTGAGCCGATGCGTCTGTATGTGGCAAGGGTGGTAAAGTGAAACTTTGAGCTCTGTGAATGCAGTGTTTTACAAGTCTTCCTTGATTTCCTAGGCAAGGCCACGGGGCCATGAAACCACGGGCAGAAGGACTGGGATTTTTATTTCTTCATATTGGAAAGCTGCCGGCAGACACACTCTCTTCATCTCAGCTGAGAGTGGTGTGGGCGTTAGCCATTTCCCTTTTATGGCTATATAAAAAGATTTTTTTTTTTTTCTAACAGAGGTTTGGGTTTTTCTTCCCTCTGATGTTTCCATACACAATATAATCTAAGTCTAAGATGCCATCTCTCAGGGAAGAACTGCATCCTTGCCTTACCGGTTGGAAGGCTGGTAAAGAAACCTGACATTCTGAGAAGTTCAGCTTTTATTTTTTTCCCCCTTAACATTATTTATGGAAGGAATTTTACAACATCCTTAAAAGCTGCTACGTGGTGGCTGGACTTGGCCAACTGTGCAGCTGACGTTCTTTACTTACACTGGGCTTGCCTGTGACTAGGGGGTTGTCAATGTTCACATTTTATTGAAGTGGATGCTGTTGACTATTCCTGGCAGAGCCAACGATCGTTCCAGAACACGGACTCTCAGAGCCACTGCTGCTCTGGGCATGCATATGAGTAGACAAGCCGAGGAGAAGAAACATACGAGACAGAAATTTACAAAGAAAAGAGGGAAGGAAGGAAAGAGCCAGATGGAAAGTGTGTCCCAACTCTCCTGAGCACTGAAACTCCCCTAAGGATACCTTCTGCTCTGCATTCTTGATGGGTTTATCGTGCAGGAGCAAGGCTGTTAGCCTTCCTAGCCTGTCTCCAGAAAAGAGGAACTATGTCTCCTTCATCTGGGCGCCCACAAGTGTTCCTTGTGACCTCCACACAGCAGGTGCTCAGGAAATGGTGCTGGGCTGAACGACAGGAACCCATAACGTATGCAATCATGTCAGTTTTCTTGTATTTCACTGTAGGTGGCGTGAGGCTGTTCACCCACCCATATGCACTAAAAAGATGGTCCCGATCCAGCTCTCATACAGATAATTTTTCTTGCGGTACTTTGCAGGGAAGCTTATGGTCCAGGGCTGAGGACATCTATACGTCTACTGCACAGAGACTCTGTTTTGTTTGTTTGTTTTGTTGATGAGAAGTAAGGATCAGGAATTCTTCTTCCTTTCAGATGTCATTAAACTGGCCCCACCAGGTCGTCCTAGGGTAATGCTTGGAAAAAGGAGGTGAACGAAGGAAGTGGTCATTAGGGAGTTAGAAGAGCCAAGAGCTGACTTCATTTATTTTATAAGTAAATGGAGACAACTGAAGTAATCAATATATGACAGCTCTTCTAAGGTATTCGTACCACAAGGTATTCCAAGCATGTGACAGAGAACGCTGTATTTTCTTTATACATATTTAAAAAAAAAATAGCTCTTGCACTGCTTATCTGAAGTGTCCAGAAAGCCCATAAAAACTGTTCAAAGGATGCCCAAGATTTGCTGCAACCCAACTGCTTCTCGCTACGGCGAGACATGGGTTATGCCAAACACATTGGTAAAGAAGAAGCATTAATGGGCCTACTGCATAGCCATCAGTTACAGAATTTTTGCCTTCTTTAATGCCTCCAAAATATATTCCAATTCTAACTTTTAAAACCTCTCATTGGCCTATGAAGTCCAAAATGCACTACTTTTAGCAAGAAAGTAGAATCATGAACTGCAGCATTTCAATAGCTTATTTAATTTAATTGGCAGAGGCTGGGAACGGTGTTAACATGGTATTGGCTCCATACAAATTGCAGTGATGGAGTTAACTTGATGCTCAAGCTATGGATGTTTCCCCTTGTACACGACTCACCAAATGATCTGTCAAACTTTAGACGTCAGAAGTCAAATCACTTTTTTGCTAAATGAAGCTTGCGGTGAATGTGGGCTCACATCTTCAATTATTTTGTTTCTTTCCACCTGAAAGTATTTTTTCAACCAAATCTATTTCGATGTCCATCTACTTTTCCGTATTTCCCCCCATATGGCTTTCCAGCCTCCCTGGATAGCACGAGCACAAGGATTTAACTCTTGTTCAAGAGGATCCAAAGTTTGCCACATTTACTATGGAGTTCTTTGAAAAAGTTGGAAGCTGGCTTTGGATGTAAATCACATTATTCAGATTAGTCGAGCTTCTTGCTGAAAGAGGGTAGTGCGCCATTTTCCTCACTTTCCATTGGGCACAACTGCATGGGAGACATTACTATTAATACAAGTCTAGCTTCAGATGGCAAAAACTATGAAGAAACAAATGGAACCATCTGGAAGAACATGGGAGCCGCATGGAAGTGACAGAGAACACCTGTTTCCACTGTTGCATTCAGAACAATAGCACTGAGAACACAGGCCACGACTGACTGTTACCAACGAACGTGGCGAGGGCTTGAATCAAGTCACGTGGTCCCTTGGACACATCTGAACCAGGAGGCAGACTTGTTTGAAAAAGCAGAAAAAGATGTTGATTGATTTTACTGCATTCCGTTGGCTCTGGGTACCGGGACTGCACTGGCCACAAAATTAGGCAAATACCCTCTCCCGTAGAAACCACAAGTTCTTTCATGTCACCCAGTGGTTCTTCCCGCCCTCATCAACTTCTCTCCTTTTATGTTCGTCAAACACTGTATCTCCAAGTGCCTTCTCCCGTGGTCCTCAAACTCTGCGGGGAAGGACCATCGCACCCCCATCTGTTGCAGAGGGAGGTGTGGTCCCAGGTCCCGTTACAGTAGTGCACTCACCCCAAGAGCTTGACAATACCCACGTTGGTCCACGGGCAACTGGAGAGGAACCACTGATGACACACCTGGATGCCAAACTGGTGGCAAGACGAAAATGCCACGCAAGTGTGTAAGCGAACACCGTCTTTTCTGTCCCAGGGCATGCTACGGTCAGAGAAGTGGGGCGCGGGCTGTGTCTGACCCCAGAGCCGTGTGCAGGGGGCCACACCATGACACGCTGCCCTCAGGACAGAAGAATGAAGCTGGATGAGTGGAAGGAATGTCCCCCTCAGCCCTGCAGAGGCGAGTGCCTGCTGAGCACGGAACCGGTTTGTGCTGAGCCAAGCGCACGTCTCTGTCTATATGGTTAGACGCAGAGGACATGCAGGAGAATGAGAATTTGTATTTGTGTTTGCTTGTGTCCCCATGAAGGAATTCCAGAAAGATACAGAAATTAACCACAGTTGTTACCTGTAGAGGGAGCTGAGGATTGGGAGGCAAAGAAGAGGAGGAGGTTTTACAACTTGTGGGATTTTTTTTTTTTTTAACACGGATGTATTCCAATTGAAAAAGACCTAGAAATAATGAGAAATAAACCAGAGAAAAAACAAAGTAATAAACCCCAAACTACAAGATCTATGGGTTGAGATGGGAAATCCGCCACCACCGCAGGGCGCTAACAGCACACCTTACGTACAGACGGTTTCCAGAAACATCTGCCATCATATGAGGTCTATGAATATTCTCTTGCTGAGGAAAAGGGCAAAGGTTGTTGAAGTCTGAGTAAAACACAGTCTCTAAATAATGAATTACAAAACAATCAAGAAAAAAAAAACCCTAGAAATATCTACTTGCTGTTCCCAAATAGGATAAAAGAAGCCACACTGCCTTATGAAAACAAAACAAAACAAAAACAAAAACAAAAACAAAACAACAAAAAAAACCCAATCAAGTGTAGAAACAAGCAGGTGGAAGGCTGAGGAGAACAGGGGGCCCTGAAAACATGCTCCTGCAGAGCGCGATCTGCAGTGGGGGCAGCAGGGCGCCCAATGGAAACCGGAGGAACCAAAGCAAACCAAATCAAGGTGCGTCGTGTGAACACAGAGATGTCCCAGAAGAAAAACGGTTGAGTACTGAAAGTAGGGATAAATCTAATTGTAGCAAAGTGTTCTTAGCACAAGCCACACCTGAACTTAATAAAAAGACCTAGCTATATTTGGTATCATTAGGAAGTTAAAAAAAAAAAGACAAAATACAGAAATATCCTTCTATAGAAGAGAGCACAAGATAACACAGTTGTGCTACGTACTAACCAGAAAGAGGGTTCCCAGATGTCACGGCCGTGCCTACACACTGCCCTATGGAAGGGTCACAAGACGTCTCAGCACACAAAGGCGTGGGTGAGTCTTGGGACAAGAAAGGATGTATTTGGTTATTCTACCTTTTCACCGGGCACCTGCACATGTCAGTATCCCACAGAGCTAGCTTCTGCAGAACATGGGTTAAGAGAAAATAAAATTTTCTCCTGGAAATATTTGACTCACTTAAATTGTTATTAACGCAGAAAGGCAGATTTTTTTTTAAGTGTTTGCTGTTGACAAAAAGATGCAAAAAAATAAAAATAAAAAATAAAATCCTGAGACAGGAAAAGCCATTGCATGAGAGGACAAAGCACCAAAATCAGCTGGACACAAAAAGCAAAGTGGGAGATCGGTGAAAAAGGTGTTATAAAAGTAAAAATATGCAACAATACGCAGGTGACTTACACGGCAAAATTAATAATTGTTTAATAATAATGGAGTCTGTAAGTCCTAATTAAATTGATAAATGCAAGAGAAGGAAGAGAAGGAAAATAATCTTTAAGATGATAAATTACTTGTCCTGCAAAACAATGTGCATGTGGTTTACTTTTGGTATCAATTTTTTGGTAATTAGAAATCATACATTTACTTATGTATTTGATAAACATATTGGCAAACGTACTAATATTTAAGACATTATATTTACTTTCAAATTGGCCATGGTAAAAATAAGGAAAACATGGCAACACACACACACACACACACACACACAAATAAAGAATGGGAAAAGCACACAAAAACTCACATTCAAAATAAATGTCTCCAATGGACCCACTATAGGCAAAATCCCTCAGATGATTATAAACGGAACCATAAACCTTACGAAGCGGTCACTGGAAACATTATAGAGAATTGTTAAACAATAAATGGATAGGCTGTTAGTGATGGTAATCATTTTTTTAAAGATTTTATTTATTTATTTGAGAGAGAGAGAATGAGATAGAGAGAGCATGAGAGGGGCGAGGGTCAGAGGGAGAAGCAGACTCCCCGCTGAGCAGGGACCCCCCCCCCCCAATGCAGGACTCGATCCCAGGACTCCAGGATTGTGACCTGAGCCGAAGGCGGTTGCTTAACCAACTGAGCCACCCAGGCACCCGATGGTAATCTTGACATTAAAAAAATTAGACTTTAGGACAGAAAGATTTAAATGGAGGAAAGCAAGTTGTTTTTTCTTGATAAAAGTATAATCCTTAAAGAAAAGCAACACTTTTCTCTACCAGATAACAGAGCACCAAAATATATAAATCAAAACCTGTTAAAATTATGAGGAATATAGCTAGAAACATAACCACATGAGACTTAACACACCAGTGTACCCGTATATCATAGAATAAGTAGACAAAGAAATAAGTAGAGACAGATCTGGAATAACATCATTAGAAAGGCAGAATGAATGAACATTGCCTCGGACTCTTGGTTTACTTTCACTTGCCTACAGAACGTTTAAAGAAATGAATGTATAAGCACGCCACGAAAATAACCTCATTAAAAGCAGAGACGGCACACCAAAATCTCTATGATATATAAAACTACGAAATAACACAAGCTTAGATGTACTAACAAACATACAAAATCCCAGGCCCAGGGGCGCAAGTCACAGCATCCTCATTAGAGCACTTAGGAAGACGGTGGCTGGCTCTCTCTTACTGGCAACGTGACAAGGGACAAAGGACTGAAACTCTGTGGTTTGGGTGCTTCATCTGTAAGGTGAGGTTAATACAATCCGTCTCCTTATGTCACTGAGTGGATTAAAGGAGTTAAAACATGCTGTTAAGACAGTGCCTGGCACAGAAGACCTGGCCAAATACTGGCTAGTCTTAGGATCGGGGGCCAGGTTAGTACTGGGAGGAGAGCTCCACGAGGTCCAGGAGTTTGGAGTTTTGTTCATAGGTCACATCCAGAACCCAGAACGGTGCCTGACTGATAGCAGCAGGTCAAACATATTTGTTGATGAAATAGCAAATATTTGATTCTGAAAGATCAAAAGACTGTCAAAACTTACGAGACAGAGTCAAGGTGAATTCAAACTCTCTTTTTTTTTTAAAGATTTTATTTATTTATTTGAGAGAGAGAGAGAGAGAGAGAGAGAGCACAAGAAGGGGTAGGGTCAGAGGGAGAAGCAGACTCCCCGCCAAGCAGGGAGCCCGATGCGGGACTCGATCCCGGTATTCTGGGATCATGACCTGAGCCGAAGGCAGTCGCTTAACCAACTGAGCCACCCGGGTGCCCAAGGTGAATTCAAGTAAATGCTGACGTCTTTAAATGTATTTGTTATTTAAAAACATAAATAAATAAAAGGAACATCTCGTTCCAGAAGTCATATGAGAAGAAAGCAAAAATCAGTCCAAGAATAGCATGATAAAGAAAAAAAATTTAGGGGGCGCCTGGGTGGCTCAGTTGGTTAAGCAACTGCCTTTGGTTCAGGTCATGATCCTGGAGTCCCTGGATCGAGTCCCGCATCGGGCTTCTTGCTCAACAGGGAGTCTGCTTCTCCCTCTGACCCTCCCCCCCTCTCATGTGCTTTCTCTCTCTCAAATAAATAAATAAAATCGTAAAACAAACATTTAGGGGTGCCTGGGTGGCTCAGTCGGTTAAGTGTCTGCCTTCGGCTCAGGTCATGATCTCAGGGTCCTGGGATCGAGTCCCAGGTCCTCTGGTTCTCCACTCAGTGGGACATCTGCTTCTCCCTCTGTCTCTGCCCCTCCCCCTACTCTCTCTCTCTCTCTCTCTCTCTCCTCTCTCTGGCTCACTCTTCCTCAAATACATGAAATCTTAAAAAAAATTTTAAAATTTAAAAAAGACACAAATTAAAATGCAACACAACAGAATTAATAACTAATTCCAGAAATGCATTTTTGGGGAAAAAATTAAAATAAAAAGAGAAACCACGGACATGCCCAGGCAGCTGGGGGAAAAATACGAATGACAGAAAATCAAATAAAATAAAGGTGATACAACTAAGCACACAGAGGGCACTTATAAAAGAGTTGAAGTAACCACAGCCTGGTAACATGACACTGAAAATCTCTAAGAAAGGGGTGATTTTCTAGAAAAAAATAGGGTGACAAAGAAATGTATCATACCACATGGCAAGTTCTTCAGGTAGCAAGAAGTTAAGCAAGGAACTAACATAACAATCTTTTGAGATAACATTCTTAGAAATTTAGAATAGAAAGATGGGCACTTCATTCACACGTCCAAATATTACCCGTCTTACATGAATTATACGGACTGAACACATTTTCATTAAAACCAGGTGCCAAAGAAGGGTTATGGTTACCAGCAGAATTATCTAACGCTATTTCAAGAAATCTACCCAATGTAATGAGACAGAAATAAAATCTCCCTCTATTAGAAAGAAGACAAAATTATTATTACTGGCAGATGACAGGAGTGTGTTCGATAAGGACCATCAAGAACACTCAGGAGGTTAACTGCACACGAAATAAATATGAGCAAGCACAAAAACCCAGAACCTTTCCTATGAAAATCAATAGCTAATTGGGAAAAAAATGTGGGGACAAATTTTCATACCCGAGAACGGACAAGGAGAGAAATGCAAGAAGAGAAATATTAAGTTAGAAATCTCACATATAGGGGAATCTGGCTGGCTCAGTCGGTAAAGTGTGTGACCCTTGATGTCGGGGTTGTGAGTTCAAGACGCAGTTGGGTGTAGAGATTTTATTTTTAAGCAATCCAGTGTGTAGAGATTACTTCAAAATAAAATCTTAAAAAAAAAGCTCAGATATAAAACATATGCCCCATTATTACATGGGAAAACTGAATTTTTAAAGAATACAGATTCTTTTCAATTTAAGGTTTTAACAAAATCCCAGGCAAAATTCCAGTGGTATATGCTTTTAAACTGAGTCAAAATCATCCTGAAGTTCATCTGTTTGAAAAAGAAGAATCCAAAATAGGAACAAAGAACTTTACACAAGGATGATTATTATTTCTGTCAGTGAAAAAAAAAAAATGGGATTCCTCCTTAATTTCCCCCACTTACAGCTGAGGCAGGTGTAGTCCCCTCACTTTAGAACTTTGAAGTCTATTTTAAGGATGGCTAGAGAGATGGATGGGTAGGTAGAAAAGTCTTGACCTGCTTAAAAAGTATTCTTCACACCCTGAATTCATACACACACACACACACACACACACACACACAGTTTTCTAGCCATTGGATTAGGGAGAAAAGCAGTCCTCATTCATTCAACAATATGTACAGAATACCTACAATGTGTTGGGCCAGTCTTGGCCCTGGGAGTGTGGCAAAAAATAAAAGTTTCCAAGTTCATGGTGCTCACAGCTTTGTGGTGGAAGGCAGACAATATGATGTTTAAGAAAAAAAGTACTGTTTTCAAGTGTGAGATGTGTAAAAAATTAAAATCAGGGTAAGGGGAGTGATGGCAAGTGTGCATATGTCATTGTCCACAGGCAGATGAGGGGAGACTTCTCAGATATGATGGGAACTTGGGCAGAGGCCTGGAGGAAGGTCTGTGGATTCTATGGGAAGATAGATCCAAGCAGGGCAAATGGCAAGTGCAAAGGTCCTGTGGAGGGCATGTCCTTGGTGTATGAGTAATAGTAAAAGAGGCCCATGGGGCTGGAAAGGATACGGAAGAGAAACAGTATTTGGGCAGTGAAAATTAACAGGAAGAGCCATTATACACTACATTAATTGCATACATTTAATTACCCCCAAAAACCCTTTTAAATTTTACACTGCGTTGCAATTAAAAAATTTGGAAAGAAACTTCCAGCATGTTGGAACCAACTGACTCTTTGAGTTTAAATGCATCTATAGAGGCCAGCAGCTTTATAGCATTTTATGAGCACAGACAAAGTACTTAATCCCAAGAGCCAAATTACAGGTTTGAAAAACCTCATGAAGTGTGGTGGAATGGAGATTTCCAGTGAGGCTCAGGAGCTTTGAAAACAAAATAAAACGCTGGAGCCCTAAGTCCTCATCATCCTCTGTGATTACTCACTGTATTAACAAGCCCTTCAAGAGGGGGCCATCAGGGGCCCGCACTGCCCTGCTGGTTTCTGTGACAAACACACAGGGATCCATGGAGCCTAAGGGTCAACAGGTGCGCCCAGGAGAGGCACTTCCAAATTCCCCCAGAGCCCGGGCTGGGGGCACCGCCAACCTCTGCACTGCTGCTGGGAAGTAGCAGACATCCAGCCCTGGAGAAAGCCCACATACCACCAGGCGCCTCCTTTTGTCCATTATTCAGACAAAGTCCCCCTTGGCTCTGCCACAACCTAACGAACCCTCTGCCCACGGTGGGGAGGGAGGGTGGGGGCTAAAGGCAAAGGACGTTTATTTTACTACATCCCTGCTTGCTGCTCAATTCCTCTTTCCTTCTTTCACTCATTGCTAGTCTCGAGTCCAAAGTCAGCTGGCGGACTCCAGCTGGTGAGGGGAGCTGAGGAGGGGAAAGGGGAGGGTGGAGGAGGGAATTAGGGAGACAGTGGGTGGGGGGAGGGGATGGAGAACTCAAATCATTACCTTCTCAAAGCCCCAAGTTCAGCATGGCCTCTACAGTCGAAATGATGCTACCGCTCTGAGAACTTAACTGAAGGCACTTTTCCACCACTGGGAGCCTAGCTGTTTGACCACTGTGTCTCATTTGAACGTGTCACCCCTCCAAAGATAGCAAATAGGTTAAGATTTTCTAAGCGAAATAAGGGGCAGGAGCTGTAAGTAAGCCACACGACCCCGAGTGGGGCTCTCCAGCACCTGATGGCGTGCCCTGCTCCAGAGAGCCCACGAGGCCAGAGTTCTGAGCTTTCTGCATGCACATGGATTACCCGGGAGCCTGTGAGAAAGGCAGGTTCCCAGGCTCCCCCCACCCTGGCTCTAGGGCAAGGCTCAGGGTGAACAAAGACTGATGCTGCCTTGGGCTCTGATGAGCAGTGAGCAAATGACCCAGTCTCCCCAGGGAAGACTCAGGAAGGGCAGCAAGAACTCTACCTCTTCAGAGTTCTTCCAGGCAAAGAAGGGAATGTGCAAGGCATCCAGATGAAAATACAGAAGAGATCCTATAACATGGTTAAGAACCCCAGAAAGGACCTGCGGGACCCGTGGAAGCCAAGATCGCTGAGCAGTTCTGGTGTGAGACCCAGCAGAACTTTGCTACTCCAAGTGTCGGTCACTGACAAGAGAAAGTGCTCAGGTCTGATGGTAAACCAACTAAGCACACTGCTCATTCTGTGGACATAATCCATTTCCGAGGCGAGCCTTCCTCGATGGAGAAGCAGGTGCTTCAATCTCGATTCGGCACAGCCTTCTTATCTTACTGCAGACCAGGGCTGTCTGCAAGCCGGCCATTATTCTGTGGAACACGCTCCGGGTGATACGGCCTCAGAGAGCCCTGTCCTGCCCTCTTCCAGCCACATCCCTCCCCCAAGGGGTGAGGAGTCAGAGCGACCTGACACCCAGTCTCCCTTTTGGACCACACTCTGGATGCCGGGATTCTGGAACCCTCCGGCCAAACAGAATCCAGGCGTGCTTCCAGTGCCTGGACAGACGCTTCTTGGGGCTTCTCCTTCTGAAGACAAACCAGGCCATCACCTAAAGTACATGTGTCCCTGGGCCGAGGACTCGCTGCTGGGGAGCTGGGAAGGGGGCCAGGACATGCCGGCGCGCATCTCCACGCCTCCTCAGGGCCGGAAGTGGGAGGGTAAGGGAGCAGGCAGGTCACGGCCATCCCGGGCCACCATTCCAGCACAGGACTCAGCGAAGCCCGAGAATTCTCTAGTAACTCTGGCCTTCTCAGCTGTTCTGAAGGTATATTAGACAAGATCAAGTATAAAATGTGTAACAGCTCAGGGCGCCTGGGTGGGGCTCAGTTGGTTAAGCGTCTGCCTTCGGCTCGGGTCATGATCCCGGGGTCCTGGGCTGGAGCCCCGCATCGGGCTCCCTGCTCGACGGGGAGCCTGCTTCTCCCTCTCCCTTTGCCGCTCCCCCTGCTTGTGCTTTCCTGCTCTCTCTGTCAAATAAATAAACAAAATCTTTAAAAAAAATGTTTAATAGTTCGTTAGCTTGACTTACAGCTTCTAAATATTTAAATAAACAATACGTGAGCCTCTGTACTTTTGCAGATATTAGGGGGCAGGCCTAAAATGACTCCACAGGGACTAAAACTCCAGGTTTCAGTTAGGTTATTCCCACACTGGGATTGTGCTATTCGAAAGGAAACATGTCTCCCTTCAAGTGGACCAGACAGACAGCCCCAGACTCTGCAGAGGAGACATTACTGACACATACCAGACCCCTAAAGGAGGTGGCCAGGAAAACAAAGTTTCCGTGCATTGTAAAATTATTTTTCAGTACTTAAGGTAAAGGACAGTTCATTTTTATTTGGTTCTTTTTACTCATTTCTCAATTCCTCAACATTTTTCGGGAATTTTGGATGATAGGAGCGTGCTCCAGGTAGGAGGGGTGATGTCATCTTGTCACTTCTCAGGGGACAGAGTGTTGCTGGTTCCTCACGTGGCAGGTGAGGCTCCAACAGATGTTCTGGGCTCTGCTGGGGATTACACCATGAAATGGTCATTCTTATGCAGGATTCACAAAAGAAAGGGGGAAATGAAGGGTGAATCTCTACTACGTGTGAAGTAATTGCAAAGTCGAGGCTGGGACTACTCACAGGATGGCAGTCTGGAAAAAAGTGATGCAAACACCAAATCATCATGCAGTTTTATGTCCTTTAAGCTGCAAAAGACATATGCCACATACCCACAGCCCGAACCCGAGAGAGAGCTGAAGTATTTTTTGAGGAAAACATTCCTTTTCTAGTATTCAAAAGTATTTGATTATTTACCTGTCAATCAGGTTAGCACTAACACCTAAATCTGGAAGTATCTTGGAAAAAAATGTAAGTGATTTATAGATGTGTGGATTGTGGTAAACCAGACTGATTTCTGCAGAAAGTTCTAAGGGAAATCTTCATATATGAAAACCACATCAAAGTAACATGAAGAAAGCCCCCCAGAAAACTCTTGGGTTTCTGGGTTACATATAGCTCCAACATACAAGGAAGCCTTCTGGTCTCTCAACACCCAAATTCTTATCCCAAGTTTGTCATCCGAGGAACTCAGGGGTCCACTTTTCAAGTGGTGCATCAGTCGAGTTCATTTTATTCATTAGTAATATGTTTTATAAGAAAAAAAACGTTAAGGAAGTTAAAGCTTGGACTAGAGAGGAAATACTGTTAGGAACAGACAGAAAACGGAGATGATTTTATTAATTAGTCTTAGTTAAGCCCAAATGCTAACCTGCCCTCCTCTGAACACAGCACATAAATGGTTTCGAGAAACATCTGTAGTAAGAGGATTTCTCTCAGCTTTGAGCAGGACTCAGGTTCCTCGGGTCCAGAACCCACTGGAAGCTCTGAGTTACCTGTAACATCCCACACCCAGGACTGTCCAGCTCAAACTCCTGACTGTCCCGTTCAGGGACTGCCTCTCTCCTGGGGCAGCATTGTGGCCAGCCCTCCCTGTCAAATCAGTTTTCCTCACACTGAGTGTAGATCTGTTTCCCTAAAGTTTCCAGGCTGTGGCCCTCCATCTGTTCCTGAGAACAAGTCAGATCCACCTTCCACAAGATAGCGGACACACCCTCAAATGTGTGAAGGCAGTTATCATGCCCCCGGCTCTCTCTGCCCACCAGAAAGCCCCAGATCACTCTCCTGTGGTTCTAGCAACCACCCTTAGAAGGCACGTTTGGACCTTGTTCTGCTCAATCTAATGACAATAAATCAGTGTGTCTTGAGAACACAGAACCCTGGGCTGAGTGGTGTTTTCCAGAAACAGTCTGAGCATGATTGTAATATGAGGTAATTCTATTTCTATAGTTGAGAATCCCATTAGCGAGTTTTGGCGGCAAATCTCAGTGCCTAGTCAAAGTGATTTTATAGTTAATTAAAGGTTTATGTTATTATCACAATTTTTAATCTCCTTGGAGCTATTTCAGTATTTTGATTTTTCAAGATCTTTGAGGACCCTGATTCAGTCATTAACCGGATTTGAAAATTCCTTGTAAACATCTTTGATGATAATTGCACTTGATGACTTCGTCCTGGAAACAAACAAACACCAAATTGTTAAGTAAAACAAGGCCGGGGGCCAAGTCCAGCAGACTGCTTCTAGAAACAGCTCCCTTGGCCAATGTCCAGCTGTCCCTTATCATCCATCCAGCGACTCCGTCTCCTAACTGCTGTTGAACACATCACTTTCTGTCTTGGCCCCAAGTTGTTTTGCTGAAGTTCCAACTTACTGCATTTTCCTGACCAACCAGTCTAACAATATTGTCAAAGAAAGCATAAGCCTGGTCCAGAGTGACGCTTTTCTCGGGGAGCCCGAGAGCCCCAGTGATCATTTCATCTTGTAATAAGAGGACAAACTTTTAACAATAGAAGTATAGTTTCTTCTGGAACCGGCTCACCATGCTCCACCTATAATTTTCAGAATTCACTTTCTTGCCCCTTTGACACTCACCACCTTCACCTCCCAGGGCCTCCTCCATCTTTTATGATCGCTCACAACTGTCTGATACTGGTTGGCAGTTACGTGCATCAGGAACCTCAGCCCTCTGGGTCTGGAGAAGCCCATCTGCTTGAGAGATTCAGCCTTTGTAGGCCAAGGGGTCTTGCTTCCCATTTCAGTAGGAAAGACACTCTTATTCATTCGCTTGCTGCCCCTGTTCTGGAAAGGAAGCCCCAAGGACAGGCCTCGGCCACGTCCCTGCTGCACCCTCAGGCCCTTGTCCCAAGTGCATGCTCACTCAAACACACAAAAGATCAGAGTAAAGTAGGAAAGATGATGTTCGGCTTTCACTGTCATGTGTCACCCGGAAGCCACTGGCTCTAAGGGAGCGTGCATCCCCAGACCCCGCCGCGGCCCATGTATGTACTTTTTTCCCAGGTTCTGTATGTAGGAATCCAAAACCTGACTTTATCAAAGAATTCCACTGGAACCTGTATTTTTCATGAACCTAAGTTGTGATCGCTCAGTCAGCATGGCTTTCTTGAGAGACCCCCAACTCTCTCGCAGGGGCTTCCCCTCCCGAGAGTCTCATGTTCTTTAGCCCGATCCACCCACCGGGAAGCTTGGATGTACAGTCTGTGTTGTCACTTTGTAGCTGATACTGTGCCCCGTGCAAGGCACCAAGGACCCGCAAGCAACCACCAGCCCAGAGAAGTCCTGTCTCAGCTTCTTGGCAGTGGAGCTGGTAAGCAACAGCGGGGGTGGTGGGACAGTGGAGAACTCTGAGTTTCAGGTTCCAAAGTGTTGCCTCGTCCCAGAGCGTAATATAATCAGTAATACACATCTTCTCTAAAGTGTAAGACACATGCATGTTCTGGGGGAGTTCATGAGTTTGATCTTGAGTCTAGGCATTCAACCTTCAACAGGCATCTGACTTACTTTCACCTCTGTTTTGATAAAGGGATCTTAGGTTTGTGAAGAAGAGTTATATTTACTTTCATTGGTAGTCAACTTGCAGGAAATATATGGTGGGGGCGGGGAAGCAAGCCTGAGGCGGCTTCCTCTTACAAAAGTGAAATGGAAAAAGAGAGGGACAGAGGCAGAGACTGTGTGTCTGGGGGAAGGGGTGAGGTGGGTGGAGTAGGGGTGCAAAATGTATACATTTAATAGCTAAGGAAGTCGAAAGACCAAATCTTCATTATATGCACCAAACAGCCATTTAAAACAAGATGATTGGTGTGTAAGTGAACAAATTTCGTGGTCTTAAGTAAGTCTGTTAGTCTTCCTAAACCTCACCATATCTGGTTAAAAAAAAAAAAAGGGCAGGTAATGAGTTAGGTCATTTTTAAGACCCTCCAATTAGAAGTGATCCTAATGGTAACACCCAGCAAGGAACCCCTAAAGTCGCTATCATGAGAGGTTTATGTTCATTCCAATGAACAGAACATCAGCTGCATCCCCATTCATCCAAATCGCCATTTGGAAATGAAATTTGGTCAACCTATCGGTCTGTTTTATTTGTCTAAGCCCACCTGACCTAGTGCCTTGAATATTAGTCACTGCATTTGCCCAAAACAGTCCTACCCTGTTTGGGGAAAAGTAACGGTGGATGTATGGGGCTCTTTGCTGAGTGACGCCTGTTGAGCCCATGGATGGCAGTGGCACAAGACACTCTGTAGAGAAGCCCCCGAGAGCAAGTCTGGTCCACAGCCCAAGGACACGAGGCAAGGCCCCAGCAAGGCTGTGAGGTGCCGGGGGTGGCCGAATGGTGAGTACTTCAGAGAAGCTAAGGAGGTCAGAGGAGACACCACCCGGGAAGGCAGAGCCTGTACAACACAACTTAAAACCTACTATAGGTTTGGTTGTTTCTCAAATAAGTTAAACACAGAATGACCATATGACTATGCAATCCCACTCCTAGAAATATACCCCAAAGAAGTGGAAGGGTGTTGAAACAAAACCTTATCCATGGATGTGCATAACAAAACAACAGCTAGCAGGTAGAAACAATCCAAATGCCCATCAACAGATAAAAGGACAAGCACAAAGTCATAAATGGAACACTATTCAGCCATTAAAAGGAACGAAGTGCTGACACGTGCTAGTACACGGATGAATCTTGAAAACAGCCAGACACAAAACTTCATATATTTTGGATTCCACTTCTATGAAATGTTCAGAATAGGCAAGCATTCCATAGAGACAAAAAGCAGCTGAGTGGTTTTTGGGGGCTGTGGAGGAGGGAGGGAGGAAGGAAGAAAAGTGACTGCTTTTAGTGGGTACAGTTTCCTTTCGGAGTGATGAAAATGTCCAGGAATACGCACAAAACTGGGAATGTGCTAAATGGCAATTAATTTGCTGAGCATTAAAATGGTCAACGTGAGTATGCCCGGTCTCACCACTTCTCTTCATATAGTACTGGAAGTTTGAGCCACAGCAATTAGGCAAGAAAAAGGAATGAAAGGCATCCATTTGAAAGAAGTAAAATTGTCTCTGCTTGTGGATTACATGATCTTATGTATAGAAAACCCAGAAGACACCACACCAAAAAACTATGAGAAGGAATAAATGGATTCAGTAAAGTTTCCGAATACAAAATCCACGTACGCAAATCGGGTGCATTTCTATACACTAACGATGAGCTATCTGAAAGAGAAATCAAGAAAGCAATCCAGCTTACAATAGCAGCAAAAATAACAAAATATCTAGGAATAAATTTAACCAAGGAGACTAAAGACATGTACACCGAAAACTATAGGATATTCATGAAATAAATTAAAGAAGGTATGAATAAATGGAGAGGCAATCCAGGTTCTTGGGTCAGAAGAATCAGTATTGTTAAAACATCCATAGTATCCAAAGAGATCTGCAGACTCAATGTAGTCCCTATCAAAATTCCAGTGGCCTTTTCCATACAAATAGAAAAAAATTAACTCAACATGGATTAAAGACACGAAACCATAAAACTTCTCCAAGTAAACATACAGAAAAGGCTCCTTGACACGGGTCTTGGCAATGATTTCTTTTGGAGTTGATACCGAAAGCACAGGCAACAAAAGCAAAAATAAACACACGGGACTACATCAAACTAAAAAACTCCTGCACAGCAAAAGAAAAATAATCAACAAAATGAAAAGGCAGTCTACAGAATGGGAGAAAATATTTGCAAACCACATATCTGATAAGGGGTCAATATCCAAAATAAATAAGGAACCCATAGAACTCAACTGGAAAAAAACACAAATAATGCAATTTAAAAATGGCCAGAGGATCTGAATAGACATTTTTCCAAGGAAGACATACAAATGGTCAGAAGGTACATGAAAAGGTGCTTCACATCACTAATAATTGGGGAATGCAAATCCAAACCACAATGGGATACCATCTCACAGCTGTTAGGAGGTCTTTAGAAAAGACAAGAGATAACACATGTTGGTAAGAATACGAAGAAAAGGAAACCCTTGTGCACTGTTGGTGGGAATGTAAATTGGTGCAGTCACTGTGGAAAACAGTATAGTAGTTCCTCACAACATTAAAGAGAGAGCTCCCATCGGATCCAGCAATCCCACCTCTGTGTAGACAACTGAAGGGAATAAAACCAGTATCTTGAAGACGTATATGTATTCTCGTGTTCATTACAATATTATTCCTAATAGCCAAGACATGGAAACAACCTAAGGGTCTGTCAACAGCTGAGTGGATAAGGAAAATGTGGTGTGTATAATTGACCCTTGAGCAACACAGGGGTTAGGGGTGCTGATACCCAGCACATCTGAAGGTCCACATATAACCTCTGACTCCCCAAAACTTAACTACCAATAGCCTATTGTTGACCAGAAGCCTTACCGATAACACAAATGGTCCATTAACACATATTTTTTTTATGTTATACGTATTATATACTGATTCTTACAAGAAAGTAAGCTAGAGAAAAGAAAATGTTAAGAAAATTGTAAGGAAGAGAAAATACATTTATAGTATTTATTGAAAAAAATCCAAATATCCACGGACCTGTGAAGTTCAAACCTGTGTTGTTCAAGGGCCAACTGTGCGTGTGTGCATATATATAACATGGAATATTATTCAGCCATAAAAAAAGAAAGACATCTTGCCATTTGTGACAACATGGATAGACCTTGAAGGCATCACGCTAAGTGAAATAAGACAAAATAAAGGGCAAATACGGTATGTGAAATCCGAAAGTAGGATGAAGAAAAGTCAAACTCACGGAAACAGAGACTAGATTGGTGGTTGCCAGGGGCTAGGGGTGGGGAAATGGGGAGATGATATTCAAAGGGTACAATTAAGTTTTGACGATCTATGTATAGCATTGTGACCGTAGTTAAGAACACCGGATTGCATACTTGAAATTTGCCAAGAGAATAGATCTTAAGAATTCTCACCACACACCTGAGAAAAGATAATTGTGAGGTGATGGATGTGTTAATTAACTTGGTGTTAATCATCTCACGACGTATACGTGTATCAAATCATCACTTAGTACGCTTAAAAAATACACAATTTCATTCATCAATTATACCTCAATAAAGCTGGAAAGAAGAAATTGGCCAAATGGTAAATTTCATGTTCTGTGTATTCCATCGCAATTTTTTTTTTCAAAGTTGAAAAACCAACCAACAAACGTAAACGGGGCTGCAGCCAGACCCCTAAGCACGATCACCGACCGCCCTTTCATCCTCCCTCCGGCCAGGCCGTGCTGCTCCTGCCTGAGCTTTCCTGCCTTCCAACAGAAAGGAGAAACCTAAGGAGTTCAAGTGTCAGTGAAATATAAATTACGGCAAGGGAAAAAACAGGAACAACGTGATGCATGGCTGAGGATCTAAAAGAGGAATGTCCACCATTGTTTGTGATTATGGAACACATCACAATCTAATAGCAATTTTTATTTAATCAATAATTTCCATGCTGAACAGACAGCCCTGTTACAGAGAATCGACAGGCAGGTACTGATAGCGCCAAGCCTCGTTATTAATCTTTCCTCTGCCAGCTTATCAGCCAAACTACTGTAAAAGGCACCACAAAGATGGATTTTAGAAGCCACCTTTCTCCTCTTGCCCCTTTTCTTTTCCTCTCTCCCATAACATATCACAAAATGTAGACTCTACATTTATTTGAGTCACCTGGGGCTTGAGTGGCATAAAAAGGCAGTCCACGTTAAGCAATTTCACAAATCAGTGGGACCTCAACCATCGCTCAGGGTTGGCCATTATAGGCTAATAAATCATACTTTCTCTTTGAGTTGTCAATCGCCAAAAAGCTTTGTACAAACGTTGGCATCTGTAATTCCGTAAAGGCTTTTCATCTTGAAATAAGATGCTCTAGACTGATAACAAGAATAATCCCCTCTTGATCAAGAAAAAAAATCTGCATTTTAGCAATTAAAAGCTCCTGCCAGAAGCCAAATGGCTCGGTACTGAGACCCCAGTGACGTTTATCTCCACTGAACATAAGGAGAGTACGCGGAGGGTTGTGCTGTATTTGTGGTAGGGACTGCTTTATCTTGCCCTGGGGGCTGCACCATCTCTCCCCAAGTGGGACAGGAGAGGAAGGTGTGAGAACTTTCGCCGCCTCCTGGAAAAGCCACTGGGGAGAACTGCACCTCCTGAACCAGGGCTTTCCTGCCTGTCCTGGAGAGAGGGCTTGGCCAAAGCACAAAGGCTAACATCATCCTAAGAAACAGGAGATGTATAGGGGCGCCTGGGGGGCTCAGTCGTTAAGCGTCTGCCTTCGGCTCAGATCATGATCCCGGGGTCCTGGGATCGAGCCCCACGTCGGACTCCCTGCTCCGCGGGAAGCCTGCTTCTCCCTCTCCCACTCCCCCTGCTTGCGTTCCCTCTCTCGCTGTCTCTCTCTGTCAAATAAATAAATAAATAAAATCTTTAAAAAAAGAGAGAGAGAAAGAAAGAAACAGGAAGTGTTTGAAGGTGGCGTGGAAGGAACAGGTGAGATAGGACTGGGCCAGGCACATAAGGCAGCATGCGCCGTCCCCAGACGACGGTTTTGTTCTCCTGACTAGGAAGACATGTTCAGAACCTCAGATTATGAGGCACACCAAAAACCAAAAGCATGAAAAAGACAAATGTTCAGTAATCACAATAAAACTGCCACTAAGTAGACCCTAAAATCGTGGGTAACACGGTGGCTGGCTTCTTCTCTAAGTCATCAGAGATCGTTCTCCAGTGACCTTGACCAGCCTACTTTACAAAGAGACACTCTTGGGGCCCTTAGGTAATGAGCCTGGGGCCATGCACACAAGCTATAGGGATTCTATGGGCAAAACCACCCTCCAGGTGCTCAGCTGACAGCCGGGAAGCTGCTGATTCCTCTCTGAAGGGCATCTATGACATCCGCACAAACGGTCACTGAAACATCTCCAAACTGTCCTCCCAAGCTTTAAGAAATAACTGAACATAATTTCCATGGCAGAGTCTCACTTCTGGCCCCGCCCCTTTCAGGACATCGATGGTACAGCTGCTGGGGCTCGGCAAAGCTCAGCCCCGAACTTTCTAGGGCTCACACCAGCTCTTGCCTTCCTTGCATCAGAAACATGTGATTCTCCTCACTCCACCTGGATCGGAAGTCAGACTCCCAGTGCAGCAGGTGGGTCCCAGGAAACTGTCACTCTGGGCTTTAATCTCACTTCCTACAGCCCCCTGCCTTCCAGGAGCTTTGGTTCCATATCGGTACACTACTTACCACTCTTCAATCCCCAAAGCATGGAACGAATCATTCTGTAATTATATTCCTAACTCCACGGAGTGTCAAAACCCCAGCCTTTTATTATATTAGCTACTATCATAGATAAAATTCTCCTATACTTTCTGCTTCCGTTAACTTCTTTCCGCTGTTTTTTCCACATGGAAGCCCCAACATCCCCCTGCAGTGGTCTTTCCCTATTCAAATCGATCTGTTTTTCCAAAACCATGTCCAAACCCACCAGACTTTTCTCTTGTGACTTCTTCTGCCACTTCACCTCACCTGTTTTCTTGCTGCTCGGCTTGTACCTCTCTGGTCCTCCCAGTGGCCTTGCCCTTATGTTCCCCTTACTCTCAGACATAAAAGATGTATGTATCCGGTCTTGCTCCCTCCTCTGGCCCTGACCCTGACCCCGACCCCAACCCCAACTCTGGAAGTCTGACACGCAAGAGGCTTTTTCCCCACACTATGCCTGCAATTTGTACCTTGGCCACCAGGTGGTGCTAATGCATCGTACCGGTAAAACCACGAGCCCACACAGGTGAGCACGTGCAGCGGAATCAGAGACGTGCTTACGTACTTTTTAAAAAAATTTTGATGAAGTCTTTATATAATTTCTTTTTAAAATTTTGATGAAAAGTTTTAATCTCTCCATTAATTAGGCTGATTAGTACTACTCATTCTTCCTTATATTTGAATATATATGGGATTCCTTATATATGAATATATGTATGAATATATGATCTCATTCTATCCCTACCAAAAAAAGTAAAAAGTAAAAAAACCCTGTGAGGAGAATAGGATGGATATTAATATCTCCATCTTACAGATGAGAAACTGAGGACCAAAGCTGTAGATTGACTTATTCAGATTCAGAAACAGTTCTTGACAGATGTAGGAATCAAAGATAAATCTCCCTCCCCTCCACTCACTGATTAATGCTAGTTTTACTGGTAATTGGCTGGGGTGGGGAAGGGGTGGCTTACATTTAAGGCCTTGGCCTCTCTTTTAAGGATATGCCACTTACAGCACTCTTGCCAACATTAATTGTTCTAGAAATGAAAAAAAGATCATCTATGGCAGTATTTAGCTAATCCCAGGAAATGTCCCTGAATTTTCAAAAAAAGTCCTTGCATTAGAAAATTGCTTTCTGTTTCTGGAGTTCTGTTTTCTGTCAAAGCAGGAGCCTGATCTCCATGCTTGCCATGATCTCAGAAGCTGAAGTCTGAGTGACTTCCCTTGGTCTGCAAAAAAACAAAACAAAACAAAAAAACACCAAAAATCCAGTGATGGAATTCTTCACCAAGACAAAGGACTTGGCTGGCTATACAAAGGACCTGCTGATTATAGTCCTTGCTGAGAAGTACTGAGTACGTAACCTGCTAACACTCCACGGCAATGAAAAGGATGGCCCTCACGACAAAGAATTCTCTGCCTCAGTGCGTCCGGTGTGAGACGCCCTGGTTTTGGGTGCCCACCGAGGAGAACTTTCAGAAGGACATCAGGATAAGAGAACACACAACAGCATCAGGCTCTGAATCTCAACACTGCATATTCGAGAATAAGGAGGGATCCAGAGTATAAGGAACAGAGCTGGAGACCCCACCAGTCCCTCTCTCTTAGGGGTTCACGAACAAGGGGGCTAGTCAGCAACTTTACGCAAATTATTAATTTCATGGTGACATGCCAACCCCAAAGCTGCCTGAATACCAACCTAAACCATGTTCTTATAGGCAAAGTGCATGAACTTATCAGCTGGTAAATGTCTTTACACTTTTCCCTTTTAGAAAAATTATCAGTAACATTTTCTTGCGTATAATTTTTAAGTAACTCCCCCAGCTGTTTCGTGAAGTAAACACTATTATTACCCTTATTTCAGAGAGAAGGATGTGATGTGTCTAGTGTAGAAAGCATCAGGCTTTGAACCCAGGTCTGTCAGCTTTGCATCGGCCCTTGTACTGTCACAGGAGAACAGCGGCGAGCCAGAGTATTCTCTCGGATCAGGCGCTATGTATAAACCTGTTTCCCTCCTGTTTCCCAGAGGCCTTTTACAATATTCCTTACACACTTCTCCCCTCTCCTAAGCCCCTGATATCTCAACTACACAGTTCTGGCTTCATTATGTTCTGTCTCATAGGCTATTCACTCTATGCTTTCATGTTTGTCTCGCCCTTGCCTGGAGAATGACCAGGCGTGGAGGGTCAGGGCTAAGCCCACCACGAAGCAGGGGCAGTGGGCAGCATGCAGGCGGCTCCGGCAGTATTCAGGGAGGAGTTGAGCGAAAGCCTGATCGGCTACTATCAGCTCATCCTTTTCCCGATACACAAGAAGACACACTGCTACAGGCAAGTACGTTTCCATGAGGTACGCAGCCCAGCCTGAAGTGACTGTCATTCCTTCTTGTACAAAGTGGGCCCACCGAGAACATTCCAGGGAATCTTACCTAAAGTAGCATTCAGAACCAATTCAGAGGAAAATCCTCTCCAAGTGGCAGAAAGAGTTACTTGGCTAAAAATTCTGATGAAGTATTCTGGGGGGGTGGTGTGCAAGGAAACATTTCTGGGGTACCCCAGGGCAGAACAAATTTAAGAAAGTAACTAACACATTATTCTGTACCAGCGACATCTCACTCGACATATTGATTTCTTATTCTTCGTTCAAGGGGTAAGAACCCTTAGTAAAGGGGAAATTTTAATAATACCATAATTACTCAAGTAATTAATATACCACGTCCTAGAAATATTAAATACGATTATTCTGGAGGGCACTTAATCTACAGGGTGGAAAAGATCCCGGGAAAAAGATGGCATGTGACTGCCTTCTCCAAAACCCCACCTGGGGGCAGCCATCCATAACCGACCATGCATCCCATCCCACCCACCTCCCCTGCTGCAAGGGGCAGGGGGAGCTCAGCACAGCACCCAGGTGGCTGCCAGCCAATACGTGGGCCCTTGAGAGGAAACCTGTTTGCCATCCCTATCCTGAGGACTATCTAATTCAAATCTTTCACTTGTTTTTACTAAAACTGAAGTCCAAGGAGGTGAAATGACTTGGCCAAGCCCCATCTATCAGACCTACGCCGGGAAGAACGGGGTCCCCGCCTCAGGCAAGCGCAGGTTCGGCAACAATGAATATAAAGTAAGCCTGAGAGCCAACATGCAGAAGCCACAGACCTAATAGTGCCATTCCCTTCCCCTCCCCAAGGCAACCCTGCAAAAACAAATACATAAAACAAAGGGAGAGGAGGCACTCTTTTCAACCCTCTGTCTGTTTCTCATTAGGCCTCCTGCATGCGATCTCCGTTTGGCCTTGGATGTTGGGGAGGGCATTTATTTTCACGAGTGTTTCACAGTATGAAAAGTGAGAAAACAGCATTCTAGAGGGTCAAATGTTTCCAGGGAGGTCATCCCGAGGGTCAGGGCAGAGATGGTGCTGTTACGCAGAATCCCACTGGGCCCGGGAGCCCACACGGCCCCTCGCACCCCCCCACCCCCCCACTCAGGCTCTCTCCTTTCTCTATGGAAAGTATTTCTGCAGGTGCAATTCAGTCCCTAGCTTTAAAAACAACATGACCCTCGAGGCGCAATTGTCAAAGGATGGCTTTGAAGTTTGTGGTTCGGAGCCTGCATTTTACATGCAATATTTCCAAATAATTAGAGTAACTAAATTAACTAGCAACTCCATGCAGGGAAAAGAAGATCAAAATCTCCACTCATTCGTTATACGTTTTATGTGCACACAAAACTAATTTCTGCCTCGTATCTGAGACCCCTATCGCATCTTACACTCCATTTTCTCTTAGGTAAGAATATACAATGCAACTTTAGCAAAGGGATCAAAATTAGAAGGAAAACATTTAAAATGCAAATTTAGGATCATGGTATTAATATGAAAATAATGTCTTCAACACATCCTAACTTCACCCCGTTTCTACGGATCCACCAATTCTTCACAGATTAGATGTGCCTTCTTTACATCTAAATCTCTAGGATGTTAAAAAGAAAGCCCTCCGTTTTCATGCTGCCTATGTACAGAATTTGTTTTCAAACGGCAGCAAAGGTGATTATAACTGTATTCTTCTGATAAAAGAACTGACAGCAGGCTTTAGAGATCAAAATTCGCAGCATATGAAAGCATTTAAAATCCAAGTAGGTGGTTAATCACTCTACAAAAAGGTGAATTTCTGACACCCAGCTTAAAAGATACAAAGGAACACAGGGACTTAAATGCCACCCAGTTGAAGATGGGACTCATATAAATGCAACTCACGTTCTCTGCCCTTCGGGCTCACTGGCAGGAGACGGTGCCCTCACCTGCTAAGGCCCTCTCCGCAGACTCATTTGGCGGGGCCGGGGCGGGGGGGGGGGGGGGGGCCGTGGGGAATAAAACTGTTAAAAAAAATAATTTGACGATTTTTCAGACCTTAGGAAAGAATATTATATGCGTTACTTCTAAAGCAGAAAGGGGATTCCGTCACTGAAACAGAGGGTCAAGGAATACAGTGATACAGCAAACAGGTGGACGTTAGGGATGGTGGGAATACTCTCATTCTCCGGGTCCCGGAAGTGACGTTTGCAAGCATCACCAGCCACCGGGCTGTGGTGACCCATACTGAGGTGCACATTCTTCATTTATTCCTTCTCCTCTTTTGAAAAAGCCTCTCAAATCAAAAACTTTGATGGGCCGTATCACGTCATTCAGAAACAACACGGGCGGGTTTCGGAGAACCTAGAAATGACTAACTTGGGCTCATGCTGTGCGTTGTTTCAGACGCCCCGACCCTCCTAGAGCCGAAGATGGGACTGAGTTCTAAGACAAAAGGAATGCAAGCGAGAAATAGGTCTCAGAAAGGTCTGGAAGCCTCCCTCGTCCACGCACGAGGCCAGGCCAGAAGATGGAAGTTGAGTTTTTTGCATGCCCCCCCCCCAAAAAAGCCAAAACAAAACCAGAAACACGTTGAGAACCAATATTCTGCCACTTTCAGAAATAAATTTAAATGTAAGATTCATGTCTTTTGTAATATGCCATGCACAACAGCAAAAAGAGAGTCTAATTTGAAATTGAAGGGAAAATGTGGACTTTCCAACTTACTTTGAGGTGTTAGAATACGTGCGTTCAGATGCCAAGGAAAGAGAAAGCGTTTGCATCTCAACAAATCAATAATCAATTCAGTCTTAATCAAACGTACTTTGAATTCCTTTTTATACCGGATCTCCCTCTTACTGTCTTGTTCCATTCTATTTTAACTGACACCAAGAAAGGGACAAAGCGAAACAAAAACCTGGTTAACAAAAATATATATCTGTCTTCTTAGCTTCTGGGCATAGAAGTAAATTTATGACAAATTTAATACTAGCTTGAGAGTAACTAAGCCCAATTATAATTATCTTGCTGGGAAGAGAAATTAATTAAACGTCCCCGTGATAAAGACCCCACAGCAAACCTAGAGTAAACACACGTCTAGGCGGAGGACAGGCACTTGCAATAAAGGAGAAGAGAAGGGAAAGGCAATGGTTAGCGCATCTGTTGGGCCAGTAATGGGACGAGGTAATGTTTAAGAGCACACAGAGCGCATTACGCTGGGAATGAGACTACCTGGCGGGCAGAGCCCGCCGCGTCCCTAATTCTCCTCTTCAACTTTGTGATTTGCTAATGTGAAACACATGTCTCCCTTTTTGCACCAAGTTCAAATGGCTCTGGAATTCCAACCGTGCTGCTCAGCGACTGAACCAGAACAAGGGGAGAACTTGTCAGGATTTAAGAGCTTTCAGCAAAGCCCTTCAATTGCAGCCAGCACCCTATTCCGCGGAAGGATATCAATTATAGATAGTGACTTGCTTTAGCAGGCAGTCGGGCCTGTCAGGCCCTAGATAGACAACCATGAAGAATCATGAATCTTTCTATTAACTGTAAGAGGGGGAAAAAGAATGGGTCATGGCTATAAATAAGGCAGAGCATCAGAATGGTTTAACACCTTGCCTCTTGGTCGCATGGAGCATGAAAATTCAGCTAATTCACAAAATGCCGTCTCTCCAAGGAGAGCCACAGGAATGGAAACAGTTAAGATTTCCCTCCATCCTTAAAAAAAAAAACAAAAAACTGGGGTTTGCCACTGGTATTTTTTCCACCTGCCACCAAAATAATTAGGTGGATATGGAGCTATTCCTTCAATCAGCAGAGACTAAAGTGCTCGTGCTATCCCAGGTCACTGCTGATGCAACCAGATAACACCCACCGGAAGGAAGGTACTTGCATGTCATGCAAAGTAAAATCGACTTAAACGCACACAATGGGAATCTCCGCACTTCAGGTAAAGAGTAAAAAGGTGGAAAATAAGTGACATGCCCTAGTGTTTTTATTTAGGTTGTGGCCAAGTTATAACTGTAAGCCACTTAATGCACGTAATTTATCTCAGACTAAAATTAACATCATAAAGGTACTACATTGGATTTTCTCCTACTCCTGACATGAATTCCTTCTAGCTGGTTTGGAATCAAAAATCTCCCCTGCATGTGGATTCAGTCAGATTTTTTACGATAAGACACACAACACGGTGGTCATTCAAGTTGATCGTTTAAGCAGATTTACCGCAAAACTACTCAGGTCTCTGCTAAAACATCATCACTCCCTAAAGCCTTTTGCCACTGAGATTAAATACACCTACAAGAGTCACTGTCTCTTAAAATCTTTCGCATTCAGTAGGTAGCAGAAAGGTTAAAAATGCTGCATCAAACCTAGTCTCTAATGAGGAACACGATTCCTTTGAAATGTAGACTCCAAATAAGCTCTTGCTCCATCCTGCATCTGGTAACATCTGAACCATAATCACAGCCCTCCTTGGAGAGTACAATGACTTATCCTCAGAAAAGGCACCATGAGACAGTGTCACCTCTCCGGAGGACATTTCCCAAAGCAAGCAGCTCTGGTAACATCTCGCTCACGATGGCAGTTTTCATGCAAACCGTTCCCCTCATGTGGGTTATTCACTCCTTCTATCACTAAGGGTATCCCTGGCATACTTCACTCTTCGGGAATATCTCCCTACACTAGAAGAAAAATTCCAAACTTTTTCTTTTCCCCCTTTGGTAGGACCACGTCTGTGGTTTCCATTAAAAGTCAACAAGAAGAAAGGGCCATTAAGTAAGGCTTGGCTTAAAAATAACACTTGCCTCAAATTAAAGAGAAAGAATCAAATTAAGTTCATGGAAAAATCTGGAAATATACCTTAATTAAAAACATTTGACTTTCTAGGTTTCTTGCTGTGCTGAGAAATCTATAATTCCTCCTACACAATTACAAGGAGACATGATTAAGAAAGAAATGTGGGTGGGGGGAGCCCTGCTGATGTCATGTTAACTCCTCAAAACATTCTGTACCTAACGGATCGCAAATCCTGGCAAAGGGTCTATTTAACACTTTGCCGCGATGACAACGTGTGGAATACATCACAGAGGAGGAGCCAACGCAGACGACACCCTGGAGAAGTTCCTGCGGACGATGAAAAATGTGGGATGTGTCAAGAATTGTATAATTTTAGCGTTTAAATGGAGAAGGGTTATCAAGAAATATGGGTCATCTAAAATTAAAAGTTACTAGAAAAGAAGAGACAACGGGGCAAGTATGTGCGGTGTGTGCGTGTGGGGTGGGTGGGGCCCTGCTTCTCTGTCAGATCTTCTGTCACAGGACAAGCGGGTGAACTGGCCACACATAGCAAGACCATCCGTAATGCCTCGATGAGACCCTGTGCTTGTGCACAGGAGGGTATGAGCCTATGGCTGTCTAGTCTCGATGATCGAGAGAGAGAGACCCTTCCATCTCAGTTGCTCCCGGTCCCATCAGCTAAGGAGACTCCTCTGGCGTGAAAGAAAGCGCCAAATCAAATGAAGCACTGGCAAAGGAAAAACGCCTCATCAGGTACATGCACATGGGTGTGGGGAGCACACTGTGTTATTAGAAATAAAACCCACGGGGACAACACTTCTGGACCTGGTATAGTAAGACGAAGTGTGGATCTCAGTCTCACCATGCTGCAGGTTTCAAAAATCCACGCCACTGGACACATTTAAAAATACACATCACTTTTTCCATGGAACTACCCGCCCTGCAAGGGTTGGCCTTCAGTCAAGAAACTGTGTTAATGGCTTCCCCAAGCATCTACCTATCTCACGCAGAGTACTAATTGCTGCATAAAATCCTGGGAGGTTCCTTGGCCTTGAGGGTTTGGAAGAAGAAGGCAGAACAGAGGAAAAGGAATTCCCCACCTCTACAATTTTTTTTTTTTTTCCCTACCGTGGCTGGGTCTAGGAGAGGAGAATCAAACTTGGTTAAAAGGTTAATAATAATTCATGTCCAGCTTACTATTACTCAATAACCATCAAAGACGCAAACTCAAAATAGTGTTTTCTGGCTTACAGGATCAGAGTCATTACGCTCTCTATTGAAGACTTTATTGAATTTTACACTAAGCTTTAGCTGACTGAACAGGTCAAGCACCATGGCTCAAGTTCTCTTTATTCTCAGAAAATCATAAAGCCCTCTCCAGTTTGCAGCGCTGCTAGCTAAGAAACCTGACTCAGCGCGGGGTCAGGGAAGCCGACACCACAGGAAAGGTCACGTAGTCGTAAAGCCCACTTCCCGAGTCCTCCCGACTTACGTGCACCAGCTGTTCCTGAGTGTCAAACTCCCGTGTACAGCCTTCCCAGTGGCAGTTGGTCTCATAGATGACTTCAGGCTCCTGTTTGCTTTCGTCTTTGTCCCCTTCCTCCTTCACCAGGGTTGTTCCTTCCGGCTGTTCCTGGTGGGGGGGGGGGGGGGGAGAGGGGGAAGAAAAGATCAGACACAATGGAAGGACAGATAAAAGATAAAAAAAAAAAAAAACTGATCACATGGGTCTTCATCCTGAGGCAATTTTTCAGGGAAAATAAAATAGAGCCCAGGTCTAGCAGCTGGATTTTACGGACAGAAGAAGTCAAATGTATGGAATCATTTGTGTGCGTGTTTTCCGATTTACCAAATATATCTTCAGAGATTGTTAATGTGGGATTAAAAACAACAGTCCCAACCGTAATGATGATAAGAAATTGAGGCCAAACTTTGCCCCTGAATACGAGAGAGAAAAAGAAATTAAAATGTCATCCCATAAGAGAAGCAATTAAATTAGGTCATGCAGTCTTTAGCCAAAAGACTGGCCTTTCTCTTTCGGTTAGATTCTTTTTCGTGTATTAATTTGTTGATTCTCACATTTTGGAATCGGGGCAATGGTTTACCAGTAATTCTAATTCTGCCTTCCCCTGCCATTAGAGGCTGTGACAGGCACTTTCTGGGTTTTAGAGGGATCATGTCTTCCTGGTTCAACCTCTGAGCTCCGAGGATACGGCTTGCTGCCCAAGAACCACAGCATCTAAATCTTAGCAGCTGAGTCTTTTCTACTGTCCGAGGCAGCTTCACAGCAGTGAAAATGCAAACAATTTCCAGAATTCTGGGAGATGACTAGGTGCACAGATTTGGGATCTCATCTGGGGCAGGATGACAAAAACTGCATACGAGCATTTAGGTGTAACCAGCAAGGCTGTTGGCCAGGAAAATTCAAGGAGAAGGATGGATTTCAGAACCTATGACACCCATTCATTCCATCCTCAAAGTGCTCACCCGAAAGGAAATTTGGGTTGGAGGTAGTCTGAGCTGGGGGCTGGAACAGCCCGGATGTAGAAAGGTCCAGATTCTGTGGACATCCAGACTCCTGTCCAACCCCTAATTCCAGGAATTAATATTCACTGACCTCCTTCCTGTGTCAAGCACAGGGACCCTAGGAGACGGTATTGTAGGCATAATAAACACATTTTAAAACGGAAACTCAGAGGGTCTAAATGCCTTAAAGAAGAGACCAGATTGGACCTTCAAAATTTGTCCTTTCAAGACCCTGGGTAAAGAAAGGACCAGAATCTAATTGGCCTTAAGTTAGGTAAGATGTGCCTTGATCCATCCCTCCATTCTCCAAGCCCTCCTGGCAAGTGGGAAAAGGCAAAATGGGAACAAGTAAGAACATGAGCAGTGTAAGGAATATCATCAACTCTGCCTAGCTGTGGCTCAGGGCCAGGAGTTCATACTCCGGGGCCCGAGACCAGGGCTCAGGACTGAAGCTCGGTCCCTATCAGTGATCAGGAACAAATTAATCCAACCGCTTACACCACGAACTACAGTTTATCTCCCCCCGCCCCCCAACAGCTTCCTGCAGCGTTTCTGAGTTAGAGAATCAGACGGAGTCAGACTCCATCACTGGCTTCCTGCCAAATCTACGGGGATGGCCAAGGCCAAGGCCAAGAACACAGTGGGTACGTAAATTCTGTGAGAGAGCTCAGCTTGGAGGGAGCCACAGGCCGGTGGCAGAGCCCTAGTGCCTCACCTGCTGACCCCGCGGCCCTGGGCTGGGCAGGTCTTCGTCGGGCTTGATCTTGGACCGCTTGTTATGCATCAGGTCACCCGTGCTACTTACCGCGGACTCACTCGTCGGCTTGTTCTGGTGGTCACATTGACGGGGACAGAGACAGAGACAAAGATTAGGTTTCCAAGGAGCGGGACCAGAGCTAAAACACACAACTGTAGACGAGCAGGCCAATGTGGCATTAGAACAAGGACTCTGGTAACGCCCCAATCCCATGACAGCGGACCTCAGAAAATGTGTCTGAGGCCAGAAAACACCACCATGAGGCAGCTCCTTGGTTCCACTCAGGAGCGGAAATTCCCTGTGGCTTCTAGGGGCGCCTGGGTGGCTCAGTCGTTAAGCGTCTGCCTTCAGCTCAGGTCATGCTCCCAGGGTCCTGGGATCGAGCCCCACATCGGGCTCCCTGCTCAGCGGGGAGCCTGCTTCTCCCTCTCCCACTCCCCCTGCTTGTGTTCCCTCTCTCGCTGTCAAATAAATAAACAAAATCTTTAGAAAATAAATAAATAAATAAATAAAATACATACATACATACATACATACATAAACTCCTGGTGGCTTTTAAAAGCTAGAAGAATAGAGCCCGGGGCCTGGGCTTTCATGAGCTCCAACAGTGTATTTAGAACAGAGTTGTGAGGTGGGTAGGAAACTAAAAGAAACAATTTGCAACGTTCTTTATTTAGAGGATTCAGACTCTTCTCTGAGCGGGATCAGTGAGAAGGTTAAGAGCAGAGGGCACGGCGTGGTCTGTCCCGTGAAGTTATCACAGGATTCGGAGTGCCAGTGGAGAGTCACCAAACGAGAGTGACCCCTTCACGCAGCGTACTGCCCTGAGGAGGGTTACAGACCCTCATCAAGCAGCCCGCTGTCCCACCGAGGAAGAAACGACTCTGGGGGAGGAAGCCACTGCTGAATGAGGAACACACACATGCCCACTCATCAAACCTGAAGACTCTGGCCCTGGGTTAGGAAGACAGCGGCATGGAAGCCACAAGAATGCCAAGGTTGTGGGCCCGCTTGGAGCTCCTGGGCTGGGCATGGCTCTCCTCTACGATTACAGGACGGACCATCAAGCTGTGTCTCTCACCTGGGAGGACTCCGAAGGGCCCGAGCTGACCTGGACGGGGTTCAGAACCGTAGGGATCCCAGGAATAGGCCTCTGTGTTGGAAACGTTGGAGCAGGGTGGATGAGCGGAGGGCTGTGTCCAAAGGCCGAGCCTAAGCTCTGTTGTCGGCTCAAGATCTGTTGATGCATATGGAGGGACACGGGTGCAGAAGGGTAGGTGAAGCTCAAGGCAGGGCTGCAGGTGAGGAAGAAAGAATAGAAGGCTCTCATTTACACAGGACACAGAGATTACTGCGAGCGCACCAAGTTTGCATCATTATACCTGGTGCTACCATCCCAAATGAGAGCAGGTCTCCCTGTTGAAATCAGAAGGTAAAAACGGCTGCTGATAAGCATCTTGAACACTTCCAAGAGTAACGCGGCCACTGAGGCAAGACACGCGTGTGCCTGCACCCAGACACACAGCCCTGAAATAAGGCTCAGCGTGACGGAAACAAAAGGCGTCGGCTCAATAACAGCTATTTATTGCAATAACAAACTTTATATAAAAAAGAGAATGGGTGACTACATGCTTTATAGTACTTTTATTGGCTCTCAGGGCCGTATGTTTCCGTGCATGGAGCAATTCCTTTAATCTCGGCTCACGCTGCGTGCTTTCATATGTCTCCAGATCTTATTACAAGAGGAAGGAAAATCAATTGGTTAAATGTGTTTTGAACACCATGCTTGTCATATCACTCATTTGTTTGTAAAGATGGAAAGCTTGGTTCATCCAGAATGCCACCTAAAGAATTTCCATCAGTGCCGTCTGGTTACAGAAGCTGATGGATTAACCTCTCCTGGCTGAAATCGGTGATCAATGGGCTTCGGTGGAGGAATATTCCAATGGGAGAGCATGGCTCCCTCTCCCAGCTAAATAGCATTAAATGTCTATGAAAGCCCATTATACATGCTAATGCCTGGCACCGCTTCATTATGCCACAGCACCGTCCAGCCTACAGCGAGTTTCAAGGAAGCCGCACAATTACCTAAAGATTTCTCGACGAGTAGATGGTGTCAAATTGTTCTTTGTGTCGGCACAGTTTAGGAATCAAATCCTCTTAAAAGAATGAAGTGTTCTTGAGGAATTTGCCAATGGCTTAAAAATGCATGAAAAACTATAACTGCATTCATGAACATTTCCTTCTTAAAAATAATCAGTGAAAAAAAATATATATATATATATATTTCCTCCATCCTGCTGTGTAATACCCAGAAAGAATCGGGGTTTCTTGTAATGTCAAAGGTAGAATTCATGCAAATTTCCAATCTGGTGGGTTAATTACTATTGCTGGTAAGCGCATTAACTGAGAATATAATAATTACAATAACAAAATTCAAACCACTTCAACAACTTTAAGTAATAATTCTGAAGATATACTCTGTTCATTAATGTGACTCCACATTTTGCCTATTTGACTACAATCCATGAAAGGCGGCTTCAATGGGATTACATTACTATTATTCCTACAGAGAACCTTGCATTACAATAGCTTGCCCATTTAAGACTGAATATCATTAAAGAATACCCTCAGAGAATTTCATCCAGCTTGGAGGAACTCTCCTTTCATTCTGCATTGTAGTTCTGTAATAAAGGCAAGCAGAAACATGGTGAAAACAGTCATTGTTCATGGCAAGTTAGGGAAAAATCTGTAATAATATTCTGTTTCTGCCATGCTATAGTTTCTGCCCGTGTTTCCGAAAGCAACCGTGAATGATTACAGCAAGACTCCACTAAGGTAGCCGTGTGGATGATTGATAGGGCATTAATCAAAAGATGCATATCTGCCCCAGAATTTGTTCACAAGCTTTCTTCTAATAGCTGATTTCATGTTCACTGAGCTCTATGCCAGTTTGTCCAATTTATTTTTCAGCGTACAAGCCATTCATCAAAAAACACAATGATTTAACACCCCCACCCCTTCCCTTTTGGTGAATGGGTATTACTGAGTATAACTACCTTATTCTACTCATTAAAAAAGCAAAAACCCAAAGACCCCACTACACGTGTATTTACAATGTGACACAGAGTTTGCAGGAGCCTCCAGACACCTTCCTGTAGTTTCCTGAGCGCACACGATCGGGCAGGCGTGGGAGCGGACACTTTTAATTCCGGAAGGCACAACATTTGGGGGCTCAGAAAGTCAGGACCTGACTAAGAATTGAGGCCACTAGAGAAAACATTTCAGAAGGCAGAACACGCCCTCAGTTGTGTATATAAGCAATTTACAGATCAGGCAGGATGGATCCATTTTTACTTTTCAAAAGACGTCAAGAGAGAAGGAAAGCAAGGCCCAGCTTCCTGCTGCGGGCTCCATCCTCAGCTACCCTCGGTCTGACCTCAGCTGACATCAGGAAGGGCAGGGACAGCTTTCGACACATTTGGGGAACGTCCCATCCCCTTTCGGGGCTGCTTTCTTGCTGATAAAAGCAGGTGCCAGGAATAAGCATTCTCCAAAATCCATGTCAACTCTTCGCTTCTAGGGGATATGATGAGAACAGGCAGAACGGCTGAGCATGTTCAACCTCACCGCTTATTCATAAGGAGCCGGCTCTGTCCTCCACATGTAAGGGGCGGGCAGTGGCAGGCCTGGTCCCCACCTGCAGAGCCGGTGCTGCGGGAAGCTGGAGGCTCACCCAGATCACAGAGCCTCCGCAGGACTCGATGACACACGTCGTTCTTGGCTCTGTCACGGCGTCAGCAAGGATCGGGAGCCAAGGCTCCTGCTCTCAGAAGACCCCACATGGAGGTGGAGACAGAGTTTGTAAGGAAGAAGCGGAGGATGGGCAATGTCCCGCCACCGCGTGGGGATGTCGGCAACAACAGAAAGAACATGTGGAAAGAACGGATGGGGAATTCCCATGGGTGGGGAGTCAGGGGTGAGGCACCACTCCTGCTCTGATTCGAAGTGGCCCTGAGAAGCTCCGCCTCGGGAAGGGGGGGGTGGGAAGCAGGAGAGCCCCCGGCCCACTGGTGCTGCCGTGTCCTTCCCGAGCTCAGCACAGTCACATCCTTTCTATTGGCTGGCTCTTAGCTAAATGTCACCTCCTTGGACAGCAAGGCCTTCTAAGACCATGGCCCCAGCAAAAGGAGCCCCCCTGCACGATGGGTCCTCTCACTTTCTACTGTTGGACACTTCTGTTCCCAAGCCACACCCGCGCTCTCTGAAGTCACGCCCTGTCTCTGTCTCGACCATGAGGTCCCCACGAGCTGACCCTCTGGCGCCGGGGACACTGCCCAGCACCCAGCAGGCCCTCAATATTGAGTCCGTGAGCGACCGAATCTCTTCTTCAGTGTATTGGTGCCCACTTACTGCTGCAACAAATTACCACAAACTTAGTGGCTAGAAACGACACACACTTACTATCTCCCTGGCTCATGAAATAGTACTGCGTTCTTCTGGAGTCTCTTGCAGCTTCGAGAGGCTGCCCGCATCCTCTGCTTGTGGCTTCGTATCACTGCGACCTTCTTCTCTGACTCTGACTCTGGTCCCCCACCTTCCTCTTAAAAGGATGCTTTTAATTACATCAGGGCCACCCGAATAATCACAAGTAATCTCCTCATCTCAAACTCCTTAACATAATCCCAGGTACAAGATTCCTTTTGCCGTGTAAGGTAAGGGGCTCATGCTTTCCTGGAATTAAGACCTGGACTTCCTTTGGGGCCTATCACACCAACAGTCAATTTAAAGAAAAACATGTTTTCCTCTGAAAACTACAATTGGACAATTTATCTATAAAACAGTCTAAACAAAGCTAGTGTCTAGATTGATGTCTTTCTACAGAACTTTAGCGGCTGAGGATAGTCTTTGCCAATTGCAGAGGTCAGAATTAAAAAGAAAAGATAAATCCTAACCTTTAGAAACCCTGAAAAAAAAGCTTCCTAAATAGTTCTTGTATTCATTCTCTAATTTCCTAGAAATTAAAGTATTGATATTGTTGAGAATTTTTATAAATCTCTTCTGTGTCCTCTGAAGCAGGGCACGGTCTAATTTAAAACTTGGTCTACCTGAGCTTTATTACCTCAAAGCCTTTTTACATTTCTGCTCACCCTATTCTTTCCTGTGGATCCTGTGCAGAAAGCTTAATTTTGTTATCTGATTTCTGGATTCTCTTCACTCAATATCTAACATATTAAATATAATTTTGAAAAAATTTTTTCCAGCTTTCACTTTTCCAAATGACTGTGGGAATGATGGAGTAACTTAAAACACACAAACATTTATGAATTATTTATCTATATTCAGTCGATGAGACTAGGAGAAAAAGTGTCACATGGCCCCCATCTTCCCAAGCAATGCGCTAACAAGGTCGTAGGCCTCCTGAGACAACAATCCAAAAGTAAGTCTTATGAAGGAGAGGAAAAAGAAGTGCTCAAGTCCAGAAGTCTGAGGAATATGGGTCCAACAGTCCCCAGAACCCACTGAGCTGTCACCATGGGATGTACATTCTAAGCGACCCAGCCTAGACACAGTTTGCAACAGTATTTGGAAGAGCTTCTAGAAACTAGTGATCCTTGCAAAACACTCCAAGAAATACTTTTCTAGGACAAGAGTTATTAAGCCAGAATAAATTGATTTCATATTAATTTGCCCTTTACTTTTCTCAAGGGCAGAAAAGGAGAAAGATGTGGATTTTAGGTCCTTGACTACAATATGGACAGTATCCTCAACGACCGAATATAATTTCTATCCATTAGAACAGATTTACAGTTATAGAATTTTTTGCTTTATAAAATACCTTAAAGGAGCATTCCTCTGTGTTTGGTGACTCAGCAATAGAACTTTGAGCACATCGACATTAAAAAAAAAAAAAAAAAAACTACTCATGGTCAGTTCCCCCTTTACGCTCAGCTTTGAGCTGAGGTAACAGTGATCAACAAACTGTTGTCTGAGTGGGAACCGGTTATCCTATTTTCAAAGATTTAAAATGAAGGCTCCCAAAGTCTGAATCTTTGAAAAAGTTTTGATGTATTTATCCTTTATCAAAAATCAGAGGTAAAGTTTTGTCAATTCTCTTTTGCAAAGTATGGCCAAGTTTTGCAAATTGGGCCCTGTTTCTTAATGTGGAGTAAACAGCATCGTCACAACTCACCTGTCTGGAAGTCTCCTATCTGGGAATCTCAGCAACTACCCCCAATCTAGCTAAATTTGGAGTGTAAGCAGAAAGAAAATGTTAAGTGAAATAAATGTCCTAAAATGCACACATGAAATCCTGCATCAATTCAGTACGTTTTAACCAAGGACTTTTTATATATCCCACTTATGGTCCCAGAGCATAAAATAAGTTTTGCAACTAGAAAGCGATATATCATTACAATCAATACATGGAACTTTGAAATTCATAATCGCTTTTCACTTTCACAACATGGTTTTCTCACACCAAGGAAGTAATGTGAGCCAACATTTGTACAGAAACCTTGTGATCAATCCGTGCATCAAATTTATATTTAATTCCTAGAATGACATGTGAGTGGAGACACTAGAAGTTCATACTGCAGAAAATCACTCACTAAACATTTATTCCACCCTACCATACATAAAGGTATTTCAGTCATTAATATGCAGGTCAGATGGATGAAGCACAATTAAAATGGCTATCAGATAAGCCCACATGTGTTTTAAAAACAAGTGAGGCATTCTACACATGGTGGGGGCAACAGGGTAGGGGGTGTGCCAGATAATGCAATATCGGAACGGGATATAACACCGCATAATTTGGCCTGCTGCAGTCCTTTACATCGGAAGGGTAAACAGAGCTGATTACAATATTGAAGAGATCTGTGATTCAAGAAAAATAAAGAAAATAAATAGAGGAAGTATCAGAAGGATGGCAAGAGGCTGGATCACACAGCCACTGTGCACTTAAAAGTAAAGGTTTCCGCTTGATTATTTAAGGACTCCCAACCAAAATGATGACTCTCCCTAGGGTCACCAAGGGACAGCTACTCCCACCGCATGCAGGGACCCAGCTCCTCTGAGTAAACGCACACCCTACACAGGGAGAAGTGGGGGGAGGCTGTGGGGAAGCAAACAGTACCCCACACGTCTCACCTCAACCTGGTTCAGCAGAGAGGCTCACGGGTTTCCAGGTTCATTTCTAGAACCCGCGCCACTTCCCACCAGTGCGAAGAGTAACAAACACGCGGAGCCTCTGCCTGCTTAGGAAATGTCTTGTTTTAAATATAAGGTCATCGCTAACTACCGACAAACACGTGTTTTTAAATTGCTCAGGTCGCTATATTTTGTTCAGATGTGAATTTTGGAAACATCCTTAAAAGAAACGCACGTTGGGGCGCCTGGGTGGCTCAGGTGGTTAAGCGACTGCCTTCGGCTCAGGTCATGATCCCAGTGTCCTGGGACTGAGTCCCACGTCAGGCTCCCTGCTCAGTGGGAAGCCTGCTTCTCCCTCTCCCACTCCCCCTTCTTGTGTTCCTGCTCTCACTGTGTCTCTCTCGTCAAATAAATAAATAAAATCTTAAAAAAGAAGAAAGAAAGAAAGAAAGAAAGAAAGAAAGAAAGAAAAAAAGGAAAGAAAGAAAGAAAGAAAGAAAGAAAGAAAGAAAGAAAAGAAAGAAAGAAAAAGAAAGAAAAAGAAAGAAAAGAAAGAAAAAGAAAGAAAGAAAAAGAAAGAAAGAAAGAAAGAAAGAAAGAAAGAAAGAAAGAAAGAAAGAAAGAAAGAAAGAGAAAGAAAGAAAGAAAGAAAGAAAGAAAGAAAGAAAGAAAAAGAAAGAAAGAAAGAAAAAGAAATGCGATATTTTGACAATGTATGACTCTACTCCTGGGCACTGGGATTAAGAACATTCATACTGCACGGAACTGGAGGGGGTTATGCTGAGTGAAATAAGTCAATCAGAGAAAGACATGTATCATATGACCTCACTGATATGAGGAATTCTTAATCTCAGGAAACAAACTGAGGGTTGCTGGAGTGGTGGGGGGGTGGGAGGGATGGGGTGGCTGGGTGATAGACATTGGGGAGGGTATGTGCTATGGTGAGCGCTGTGAACTGTGCAAGACTGTTGAATCACAGATCTGTACCTCTGAAACAAATAATACATTATATGTTAAAAAAAAAAAAGAAGAAGATAGCAGGAGGGGAAGAATGAAGGGGGGGGAATCGGAGGGGGAGACAAACCATGAGGGACGATGGACTCTGAAAAACAAACTGAGGGTGCTAGAGGGGAGGGGGATGGGGGACGGGTTAGCCTGGTGATGGGTATTAAAGAGGGCACGTTCTGCGTGGAGCACTGGGTGTTATACACAAACAATGAATCATGGAACACTGCACCAAAAACTAACGATGTATGGTGATTAACAGAACATAATTAAAAAAAAAAGAACCTTCATACTGCAATTTCTTTTTTTTTTTTAACAATTTTATTTATTTATTTGAGAGAGAGAGAATGAGAGACAGCACAAGAGGGAAGAGGGTCAGAGGGAGAAGGAGACTCCCCGCTGAGCAGGGAGCCCGATGCGGGACTTGACCCCGGGACTCCAGGATCATGACCCGAGCCGAAGGCAGTTGCCCAACCAACTGAGCCACCCAGGCGCCCCATACTGCAATTTCTGTGTGAAGAATCCAACGGGGAGAGTTGCTTTCCAGTATTGCATCTCTCCTAGCTCTCTGACTCATGAAACCATGAGCGACACTCAGCGCTTGGTAACAGGACAGCCCCACAGTGTGAGACACTGGTTTCAAGAAGAGAGAAGGAAGTGGGGGAGGGGAGGAGGAGGCTTTCTCATCAAAACTGACCTTGTGGCTACGTTGGGGCTGTGGCACTAACGAAGTTGTCCACTCTCTGGCTACAGCTGCACAATTTACTGCCCAACGGCTGCCATTCCAAGTAAGAACAATTCTTTCCAGTTTTGCTGCGAATGGGCCAACACCTATTCTTACTCGTCTATGCACAGGCCCAGGGACACACACGCATGCAGGTGTGTGTGTTGGAAAGGAGAGAAAGAAAGCTTCCACTTCCATCCATAAAAGCTCCCAGGGCAAGTTTATTGGAAAACCCAGCAGCCTCCAAAGCAATGAGCACACGAATAAGGCCCACACACTCACAAAACAAGGAAGTACCACCCCGACATTTACACCGAGGCATACACACTCCACGGAAACTGCTTTGGACAAAAAAATCCATTTGGCTTTGTATGACAAGTGTTCTAAAAGGCTTTAAAAGCCACTTGCCATTAAACAGACAAGACCTCTGGGAACATGAATAGCAGTGACACCCTCTCCAATGAGGTTAGGCTGGAAGCACCCAAATCATGTAACTATCCAGCCATGCAGAGATGGTTAGAAAAAGCATAAATCAGGGGCGCCTGGGGCGCTCAGTCAGTTAAGCATCAGCCTTCGGCTCAGGTCATGATCCTGGGGTCCCAGGATCAAATCCCTGCATCGGGCTCCCTGCTCAGCCAGGAGTCTGCTTCTCCCTCTGCCCCTCACCCCGCTTGTGTGCTCTCTCTCAAATAAATAAATACAATCTTAAAAAAAAAGAAAAAGCATCATCAGTTTTTTAAAGACATCATCACGATATTATTCCTCCGTTATGAAGAGCACTTCCTACCAATCCTTTTGGCCAGGTCTCCCATTGGAGAGTCCTAAGAGAGAAGCCTGGGGACAGAAAGAGGAAGTGCAGAGTCAGCCGCACCAGGTTCGGCCCCCAAAGTAGCAGAGTGCCATTGATCCAGCCCACTGGCCTCCCTGAGCATCAGCTCCCTCCACCCAAAACCAATGCAGCCTCCCTGGGAGCTTCAAAGGCTTCCTGCTCTTTCCGGATCAGGGGCCCAGGGCTGTGCATAACTGGGCCCCAGCCTGCCTTTCCTTTTTATTGCCATCTGGCCCCTGGATTCCTGACACTCCCTCAGCACCCAAGCTTCTCCATCCCACGGCCTCATCTGGTCCATTCATTCAGTCGTACCTGATTGGAGGCTCTTCCCCTTCAGGAGTTCAGTGAGGGCGGGGGTCCTGCCTCTCATCCATCCTGGTAGCCCCCATGCCCAGCACAGTGACTAGCACAGAGCTGAATATGCAGCTAAACACTGTCGGGGGGGGGGGGGGGAATGAACGAGTAACTGATGAAATGAGGTGCTCTCTAAAACCATTGACCACATATGGGAGGCAATAAAAACTATCTTTCTCAGTATTAATCACTTTTGCGGCTGCTGGGGGAGAAGTTTGTCACTACTTTCAGAAGAAGTAATCAGAGTTTCAGGGCACTGGTCATCTGGCACTGTATTCACCTTCACTCTATTCTTTGCTGTGTCCCACCCAGCCTGTAACAGGCATCAACAAGCCCAGAGCCAAGCTGCTGTGGAGGCCAAGCTGGTCCCTCTCCTGCCTCGGGAAGTGGCAACAGACACCTGCTTCCTTCAGGGGCCTGGGACCTGAGACAGTGGCCACTGCAGGACACGGGACACAGCCCACTGTCCCGACCCCAGCCACAGCCCACGGTGCCAGCCACGCAGCCTGTCCCACTGGTGGTGCCCGACTCCCACTTTCATCGAGGTGTCTGTCCTGGCCACGCCAGACCCAAGACCACTGAGGACACAAGCCCATCTTCGGTTTAGCCATAAACTCAAAGCGAAAACGCTGTAGCTGGTGGGTTGGAAATGAGTGGGCTACTCATTTCTTCATTCCGTTTACCTTTGGCAGGAGACTACAGGAAGAGGAGGGTCATCTGAAAGCCCCCTCTTCTGACAGTGGTGCAATTTCTGGGGGAAGGTATTAGCAAAGGCAAAGGTATTTCTACGATACTGCCATTAACTGGGTATTTATAACATCCACCTTAACCACAGAGAGTGGAGGTCACAGGTTGTATTTGATAAATGTGAATCATCTAGGCTTAGATGGGAGTCTTCAGGGAGATGGACAAGTTAAAACTTCTTGAGACGGCCAAATATTTCACAACGACCTTTCCAAGTGCATGGGGTTTTTTCGGAACGGTCATTTTAGTTATGATATATAAAAGAGTAAGATTTGTGATGTACACTTGGACAACAGGGTTGAAAAGTGAGACATAATCGAGTATGCCAAGGGGCTTTTGTGAATAAATATCTGCTTTCTACAGTATTTTTATAGCAGTCTGAATTATTATCTAAAGATATAAGCACAAGAATCATACACAAAGGTAGGCATTTGCTTTTTTATCCTTTTATTTTGTATCCATCCCTCTATCTCTCTATAGCTCTCAACATATGGACATTTAATATACTACTCATAAAGACTGTAACATTCTGCAAATCAGAATTATTCATCCGCCATGTAGAAAGTTCCTTTAATAAAGGGGCTGATGAGAATTCTAATTACACATTAAAGAGCTCCGTCAGGGGTGCCTGGGTGGCTCAGTCGGTTAAGCGTCTGACTCTTGATTTCAGCTCAGGTCATGATCTCAGTGTCGTGAGATCGAGCCCTGTGTTGGGCTCTGCGCTGAGTGTGGAGCCTGCTGGAGGGTCTCTCTCTCCCTCTCTCTCTGCCCCTCCCCCACCATGAGTTCCTTCATTTCTTCACGCAAGAAATATCCATTGAGTGGTGTCAAGGTGAGAATGCACAGGTGTTGTGGGGGGCAGTGTGCAGCCATGAAACTGCCACCTTGGGGCGCCTGGGTGGCTCAGTCGTTAAGCGTCTGCCTTCGGCTCAGGTCATGATCCCGGGGTCCTGGGATCGAGCCCCGCATCGGGCTCCCTGCTCAGCGGGAAGCCTGCTTCTCCCTCTCCCACTCCCCCTGCTTGTGTTCCCTCTCTCGCTGTGTCTCTCTCTGTCAAATAAATAAATAAAATCTTAAAAAAAAAAAAAAAAACTGCCACCTTTACAACTCAACCAACAGCGTTACTCTGCAGTCCAATACCAGAAGCAGGTCAGGCACCAGAAAACGGTGCAAAAGTCAAATGCAGTTTGGGGTCCAGTACAAGGCAGGGGATCGGGATATTGGCACGTGACCTTCTCTGACTTCCTCCTGCAAAGACCCACTACGTGGACAAGTAAAACAAGAGTGACAGTACGCTCTCCCAAATCTCTGTGCCACAGAAACAAGGACCGTGCCTCTCGCCCCAATCCCACTGCCTGGTCCACAGCAGAGACTGCACGTACCCTCCGTCCATGCTTGCTCCTGTATCTTTCCCTCCCAAGACAGTTAGCTACCCTTTGTATCTTGGCTCACCCTTCCTCCCTTTCCCTGCCACCCACTGGTCCTACCACTTTTCTGATTATTCCTCAAGTCAGTTTTCAGTTCACAAAATCAAACTAAGAACAGGGCAAGCAAAGCACTAACATTGCTCCAGCCACAGGACAGGCAAATGGTGCTGATGACAATTAATCTAATTATCGTGTTATACGGCAAGCTGACGTCATCCTGGGTTATCTGAAATACCTTATGTGCATTAAAAGCTAGCTATGCTCCTAACACACACCAGGTGGATACTGATGAGTGAGAAGTCAGGCTGCCAGAGAGAAGACAGAATGGAAAGGCTCCAAAGGAAAAGCAAGAGTGCATGGTGGCCGGACCCTTGACCATAGCGGGCTCTCCTGGGACCCGACTGGTCTTGAATGCAAACCTCTTCTTCCAGCTCTAATGAGAATGGCAGGGTCTGTGGGAGCTCCTTGGAGGCAGGGGAAAATGATCAATCCCAGTCAGGATCCGGTACTAGGTTACCTGGGCAGAGGTGAGCAGATCAAGAAGGCAGAGAAGGTGGGTGGTAAGAATAAAGAAAGACAACACTGTGACCACCTGCACCATATTCTAATCTGAGGCTCTGAGATGCTGGAGAAAGTCAAGCTAGCTGGGCAGAGAGCCAGAGCGGGGAAAAACTAAGGAGAAGCAAGAGAAATAAATGCTCACCAGGATTCTGTGTGAACGTAAGTTTTGTGAATATCCTGGTGTGCCATGTTTCTACTACTTTGATGCTATGACTGCTAGTCAAGCCACATAATAGTTACATAATTTCAGCAAACCGAGATATGGTCATTGGCAGTCTGCATGACGCTGGGAATATCTGCCAGGAGTGCAGGAACAACCAGGCCATGGTTCGGAGACAGGCACACTTCCTCAGAGCCAGCCTGGGATGATCATGGGGGCCATACAGCCGGGCCGTGCTGGCTTGTCTCCTGGACGGACCATCCAGGATCAGCTCTCCCAAGACTTTGCCCCATGGGTGGGGTCTTCATTCTGGCACTGCGCATCCACGCCGGCTTTAATAAAATATGTCCTCTCCTACACGGGGTGTCTGGTCTCTTGCTTACAAGTGTGAAGACTGAGCTTCAGAGAGCCGACGGGCAAGGACAGTTTGCAGAGCTGGTGGCAAACCTGGAAACTGACTACAGATGTGCCCAACTCCAAAGCCTCCATTGGTGACGACTGTGGCTAATCCTGAAGACATCCCGGGACCCCCTCTATGTCCTGACGACTATCACATCAGCAGAGTTTTTTGCTTTGCTCCATGTTTCCACCCTTGAATGACCATATTGAAAGCACATCACATCAACATAAGGCTTCTAATATTTAAACACTAACTTGTGTGCCAAAGAGGATTGTTGATAATTGAACAAGCAAAGAATTAAAACCGTAATTGAGAACGTTACGGAAAAAACGGTGTTATTCATCATTTCTAGTAAATGTGCTGTGTTGCTACTGCTAACATTTTCCCCCCAGACTGTTGGGGTCTCCCTAACGTGTATATCCATCATGGAACACCCATCAACTAAGAACGAAAGCTGCTGTCCATTTGTAGAAACACACCAGTAACAAAACCCTCACTTATCCAAAGCAAGCCTGGTGAAAACAGCCTTTGGTATGTCTTTTTAAAGCAAGTAATCCCCCATGGTTTGAAAAACTCCAGTTCAAAAAGATTGCTAGGAACTGAACTCTTAAATTATGGGAGGAAAAACTTAGGGGAAGGGATAACTAAAGTCGATAACCAAGGTGGCCTAGTTAATGAAGTAGGACATGATCTAATTCGATGCCTAAAACAACCATTTGGTAACTAGCACAGTTCAAAACAGTACGTGCGTGATTAGCTGATAAAAGCAGTGTAAGCACACCTAAAATTCATCCCGTGGCTTACTTTTATTCCCTACTGATTGACACCAGCCCACGTCTGATCATTAGCGGGGAGGAGTATTTTCAAGTAAGCATGTTTACAGAAGCCTGTGTGTGTACATTCACGTGCAAGCAACAGACATAATGCACTTCACCAAAGGAAGTGTCAAAATGTTCTCGTTGTACGGCAAGGGAGGATGACAAAACAGAGGGCTTTCAAATTAAGCTAAAAATGCTTAATAAGAAAACAAGGAAATCTTCCTTTGCTCCATTTCCTCTGACAGACATGCCTTCCGATGTCATCACATGTCTCTTCCCTTCAAAATCCTGCTGACACCTTTTCTTCCTTCCTGAAATGTACCCCTCTCCGCACACCGTTAGCAAGTGTGAATTACACCAGGCCTGCTCTTCTGCTTTCTGCTCCTGTCCCTGCTTCCATGTGCTGCACGACCAGGTGTGAAGTGGGTTTTCTCTCCAGAGAACCGTAATTAGTAAGAGGGGTTCCGACGAAGGATTTGCCATCCTCACTGCCTCCTACAAAGTGGACTCCACCGTCACGGAATAGCTACATACCTGCATACGGGCTACTAATTAAGTCTGCCAAACGATGATCTTTGGCCCAGGCCTGGGCTCTGGAATTCACTGTAGTGTTATCTGCCGGGCCTCCCAGGTCAGGCCCGGGGTCGTGCAATTGTAGTCATCCTCAGAGGGAGTCAGTCCCGCAAACGCGAGCCAATCGGGCACTGCCCCTTCATTAAAGAGAGACACATTCGTGGATTTAGGAAAATACATACCTGATTGCGCTCGCAGACAAGTGGCCGTAGGAACCGCTTGCCGAAGAGCTGCTGCGAGAATTATTGAGAATCGTGACCAAGGAGTTGGGAGACGTCCTTATCATCGTCTGAAGGTCAAAGCTGTGATCGGACAGCGGTGATATGGACAGCGTACGTTTTCGGCTCGGCCTGGCCGACAGCCTGGGGCTGGGGAATCTGGTGCCTGTTGCAGAAACAAAACAGAACCCGGTTACCTGTGGTTGTAACTCCGTACCCGTGATTCACTGCTACGGGCCTGGCTGGAAGAAGGGAAGGCTAAGAAGCCAGCAACTTGCGGTGACAAGTGCCTCTCCACCCACTTGTGATCTACTGGCTACAACTGAGAAAATTAGGGAGAAATATTTATCTTCCAGGGCTTACCTCGGGGGAGCTCTGTTTATTAATGTGCAGGCAAAATGATAAATTGCTAAACAAAAGGGAAAGACTTTTATGTGTTATCCCTCTCATTTCCAGTGATTTATGAATCTGACGGCTGCTTAGATATTCCCATCATTAATTCACCACAAGCAACAAAGACAGTGGTCCCTACAGTTACACAACACACCCCTCCCCATCCCAACACACACCATTTTAAGGCAATGAGCCAAAGGAGAAAATGATTTAAAGCGTCCGAAGATCAGAAATTCAGCTTAGTTATGCCCTCATTTCCCCATGATTTCTGTAGTTATCTGATCCATGTACACGTAAAGCTTTACTAAAACAACTGATAAATGCATTATCTGAAATTAATGGTTCTCAGTCGGGGGCAATTATGCCTCCGGGGGACATGTGACAACATCTGGAGACGCTTTGGTTATCACAATTCACGGGGTGCTACTCCCACAAAGTGAAGAGAGGACGGGCGCGCTGCCGAAAACCCAGCAACACCCAGGACAGCCCCCAGCGGTGAAGAATTCTCTCCCCCCAGTAGTGCCGAGACTGAGGAACCCTGTCTCAGTTGCCTACAATCTAAAAGCGTAAGTCCCAATAAACATTTCAAATCTCAGGATGTGGTTTGTTTGGAGGTGCTCCAAGGTGGGGGGCGGGGGAGGACCATGTAAGCATTATAATGAGATTTGATGAATCTATTTTAATGCTCTGGACCTCGCTTCTCCAGTCAGAACTAAGAGGGAATAAAGCATTTGTTATTAGAAATCTCAGTCTTTATTAAGTTTCCTCCAATGAAGTTCTAACCTGGAGGTTAGGAACTCACAGTCGAATGCATGCCAGCTTGGTACAATGTTTTTACCTAAAGAGTTAAAAATGAAATGCCAATTTACCTTCAATTTGGTAGATACCAGAGATGTGAATTTCAGGGACTAGCTATGCATGTGGCCCAGAGGCCCACACTCCTGCCTCTCCTAAGGTCACATGTACATTATGGAGTCATCAAACTATAGTTGAATGAAAGAATGAGGACATAATCCCACTCCGTAAGAGGCAAATCAAACACGATTCCTTTTGAGTCACAATGGAGGTTTCCTATTTTACAGTGCGGGTATACTTGCATAGGGGGACACTACAGTTTTGTGGCACGCAGAGCGCTGAAGTAGAAGGTAAGCCTTCTTTATAGAAAAAAGCCTAGGCACTTGGTCTCTGGACACTTCCATGGGAATAGTCTCTTCATCATGGACCTTGACACAAGATAACAATCCAACATGCTTCGAGATCATTTAATGAAATGAAATCGATGAATGAGTCTATAGGTAATATCATAGAATAAATAGATATACTTTATAGTTAAAAAATAAATCACAAACTGGAGCTTAGGAAGTTAAGTTAGTACCATCCATGTATAAAACTGGAAAACCAATTTGAAAGATGAATATGGTGCCTAGTCAAATTTTTCTTTCAGACACATTCAAAATTGAGCTTTTTCATTTAGAATAATTTCATTATCAGCCTGATTTAGGCCATGCTAGTACGAACATAGCCACCCCAGCTACACACACATCTTTTAGTGTTTAAATCAGCATCTTACTTTTATCACGGCATCTGCCTTACACAGAAATGTTCCACATTTACTCACGACGAGAGGCTAATTTCATCATTTTTCTTTTCTTTTTTTTTTTTAAAGATTGTATTTATTTATTTGAGAGAGAGAGCACAAGCAGGGGGAGGAGCAGAGGGTCAGAGGGAGAAGCAGGCTCCCCCGCTGAGCAGGGAGCCCGATGTGGGACTCGATCCCAGGACCCCGGGATCATGACCTGAGCCGAAGGCAGACGCTTAACTGACTGAGCCGTTCAGGCGCCCCTAGTTTTTCAGTGAAGAACAACATTCCACTTCCAAACGACTTCAAGGACTGCAGACTTACTGTCTACTTCCATATAATCCTCAGCAGTAACCCTTCTGGATGGGTCTCAGTGATCACTGGCAGAGTTAAGAGTAACAGGACATTCTAGACAGAGATGATCCCTGGAACACCTCTAATTTTTTTAATCACTAACTAGATAAGGTGGCCATCTGATGTTATGAAGCAACAAAGGTCTTAGGGGTCCCTTACAACATCCAAAGACAGAGCCCAGAGGCTTCCCTTCATCACTTCTGAGGAAGGCTTCCTGTTGCCCATGGCCAGCTCTTCTCTGTTTTTCCCTCCAGAATGGGCTCTTACATAAGTCAGTTTCCACCATACAAATAATGTGGTTTTCAGGAGCCCGCAATTCTAGAATGTCCCTCATAGGGATTACTTGCTCTCCTGTCTTCTAAGGTCCTTAATCCCGAAAGACAGAATTAGATCTATAAAGCAGACTAGCTTATTCATTTTTTTAAAAGATTTTATTTATTTATTTGAGAGAGAGAATGAGAGAGAGAGAGCACAAGATGGGGGGAGGGTCAGAGGGAGAAGCAGACTCCCCGCTGAGCAGGGAGCCCAATGTGGGACTTGATCCCAGGACTCCAGGATCATGACCCGAGCCAAAGGCAGCCGCTGAACCAACTGAGCCACCCAGGCGCCCCCAGACTTGCTTATTCTAACATGTGACATTAAGTACTCTGTCCTGGATGTGGATGAAACCCAGATATGCCCATTGTTGGCACATTTAAAAGGCAAGTGCTCATCTAAAACCAGTTTCTTGGGGTGCCTGGGTAGTTCAGTCGGTAAGCGTCTGCCTTCGGCTCAGGTCATGATCCCAGGGTCCTGGGATGGAGCCCTACATCGGGCTCCCTGCTCGGCAAGAAGCCTGCTTCTCCCTCTCCCACTCACCCTGCTTGTGCTCCTGCTCTTGCTATTTCTCTCCCTGTCAAATAAATAAAGAAAATCTTTTAAAAAAAATGAAATCTGTTTCTATGGTTTCTGTCAACTGAAGAGTCCTGAAGATCCATTAACAATGGGGGAGAGTGACCAGCTAGATTCCAGTTGGGCTTGGCCACTGCAGGTGCACATCCAAGGTGGTGATTTATAATTGCTTTTGCTTTTCTGTTGGAAAAGGCTCCTATGATGTAAATTCTGAGTACTCTCCTTATGTTATGTTTAACTAAATGCTATTTCAATTTTTTTTAAGAGGGAAGATAGTATTTTAAGCACTTTCCAACCTTTAATATACTCTTCTTAACCCCCTAATAATCAAGTGAACAGAGAAAGTCAGCATTTTGGAACGGTGATTTGGGATTCCCCTCTTGAGGGGAGCAGCTAAAACACAAGGTGAACATTTTCGAGACAGCTGAAAGAGAAATCACCCAGTTCTTCATTGATCATACACGGTTTCCTTCTAAAACATAAGCCCGAGTATTCTTATTGTTCCAACACAGATATCTCCGATCTGGCTTTCCGTTAATTGTTTTGTTTCTCTGTTCTAATAAAAAAATCTGACAAAGAAAAAGGAGGTTTCTTTTTATGTGATGAATGATAGGACATCTAAATTCCTACTTAATGACAATCAATTTACCATATACTCAGGCAAATTAAAATTCCTTTAATTAGTTTTTACAAAGTAAAAGGGTAGCTTCATTCTTTATTTAGATAAAAACCATCATTGCCTGACTGAACACATTCTCATCAAATATAGAAGGTAATGCGGGCTGACCTTCCAAGGATGCTCCCCTATTTTAATTCTTTATTTGCAGATTTTTAAATAACTAATTTGCATAATAACACTGAACTTTTTTTCCCAACAATCCCTAATTGAAATGTGGTTATGATGAATCTGAAATGTAAGCTCTTGACTCTACAAAGCCAAACAACAAAAGCCCTGCAGAAGATAGAACACATTTCTTTTACTTTGTGTGTGGTAATGAACTCCCCAAGGGAAGCCATCGCAAGGAGGGATCCTGGGTTACTCAGCTGAGTTCGTTCATGGCCGTAAGAAGACGGAGCTGTGGAAAACAATCACCCTCTCTCCACTCCAAACCTGAAGGCTGCATTAGAGAGCTGACTAGTGCACACCTTTGTCACAGAAGAATCCAAACAGACTGTAGATGAAAAAGCACGGCCACCAGGAAAAACAACCAACCAACCAACCCCCAACATATGCCCTACTCAAAGCCGTTTAGTTGTCATAGTCAAGGAGTAGCGGCTTTCATTGATGGACACCTCAGACAGCGCTTCGCATTCACTTCCTGGCACCTGGCAAATGGAACTGAAAGAATCTGAATAAATAAGAATTCTTGGATGTTCTGAACCGTGATACTCACAGGCTCATTTGTCTATATGTCTAGATAAGTGACCCAAAGGAATCGCCATAAGCCTTGAGGGATCCCAAAATAAGTGATATAAAAAGCATCAAAGGATGCCATTATCTTCTACTGTTACGTGCTAAAAATCGCTCTTTCTGATTTGGAAAGGCTTTTTCTTTTTCCTAGATAAAAGGTCTTAGTGAAATATAATTTTCCATGTAAAGAAAACATATAAGGCAAAACAAATCCATGGAAAAAAATGCAAAAACCAAGTCTAGGTTTTTTGTAGAAATTAATTTTTAGGGGCTCGTAGGTGGCTCAGTCGGTTAAGCTTCCAACTCTTGGTTTGGGCTCAGGTCATGATCTCAGGGTCATGGGATCAAGCCCTGTGTTGGGCTCTGCGCTCAGCGGGGGTCTGCTTGAGATTCTCTCTCCCCTCCCCCACTCACAGGCACGCACATGCTCGCTCTCTTTCTCTCTAAAATAAATAGATAAATCTTCGGAAAAAAATAAAAATTAACTTTTAAAGCATAAAATCTAGAAAACCAAAGAGTGACTGGGTGAAGTATGTCCATGGCATCAAGCCCATTCCCTTATTTTGTTCTCAGGACACTCAGGGCAGGAGAGTTCTTTATCTATCTGCCAAATTCCAATCGCCTGCATCTTCCCCTTTGTTGGTATCCCGGAGCGCTCCACAAAGAGTTCCAGGACGGCCAGATGTGTAGAAGCCTCTTAGAAAACCAAGGAAAGCCGAGCACCAAATATGCTTCCTCCTTCTCTGGTTTCAAAGGTTAGACAATCACCTAATCATTGCATCTTTCTCTACAATTCCCGAGTTAGCATCTGCCACTGCCAGGATTACAGAAGAGAGCCCCCTCACTTACTGTCCATGGCGTGAAGATACTCCATGTGGATGGCCCCAGCACTGGCGGTGGCGGCCGAGGGAATGATGTCCGCGTAGGGGCTGCGCTGGCCAGCTAACAGAGCCATCTGATGATAGTATTCCGCGGGGCTGACCCCGGCGTGGGGCGCTAGAAGAGCAGACAAGCAAAGCATGGTGACTAGTTGGAACAGGTCAATAAGACATGTTTCTTGAGACATCCCAAAGTCCGTTGGCCACGTAGCCCAATGTCAGCAATTCCTTTCATGGCTCATGCTAGTAAAACTTCTGTGACTCAAACTGTGCTTCCCACTGAAGCCTACTGGATACCTGTCACTTGAAAATAAAACTGAAGAAAAAGAATAGGAAAAATAAAATGTATTATAAAATGTTTGAGGCTAAAGAAAGAGCCAAGAATTCTAAATGATTAAAATGTACATATGTTCTCCTTCCCCTGTGTGCCCCCCCCCCCCCAAATTAAATCACTTCTTAGATAAAATCACATTTCCTACAGTGGTAGACAATGGAGACAACTGTGGTATCTTTCCGGACACACTTCCCTCAGCTCCTGGCCGGAGTGCCTGAGTCAGCTCTCACTACCTGGAGGGCCCAGGGCTTACGAGGGGAAAACACAGTGTAGCTTTAACAACGCACCACTGGGTGATAAGCTACAATTTTGCGGTCCATAATTTTAAAGCTCTTCTTTTTCCCCCTTTTTATTACAAAATCAAAAAGGAAAAATACCTATCAATCTGGAGCAATTTACTGGCAAGAGTCAGCTCTGTAAGAGTGGGATAATAATCTGTTTCCACTGCCAATTTATGTGCAAAAGCATCAAGATACTGTAGCAGTTTTGAGGGTGGTCTCCAGATTCTCCAAGATCTGGATGCAAATCCCAGCTCATCTCACCACTCCAAAGGGCTGTCGGTAGCAATGAAGCCAACAGTATTCAGCACATAGCATTCCATCAGTAGAGGTTAGTTTTACAATTATCATGTAGAAACAACGGGTATTCTAGCAATAGGTCTGTGTATGTTTAGATCTGTGTCCACACTTTTTATACACGATAAAAAATATCTGGACAAAGATACACACAAACCTCTTAGCCTACATGTGAGAGTCATCTATGACTTGACTGCATTTGATTATTAATTAGACTCTTGAAAGGCAAGAAGAGGAAGGCAGAACAAACCAACCAAAGAATGTTTTATTCATACTCATCATCAAATACTATGGAAAACAGATGACACGATGCTTTAACTCAAGGTTCCACTTTGCCCTGGCCCAATGAAATTTCTGCAAGCCAGGCATAACTCCAAGTGTGTTGTGAGCTGGCCTCCCTTACCCCTCTCCCTCTCTTCTGTGTAGTCAGTCATTTCTGCGAACTCCTAAATACTCCAAGGAGATAGCTCCATTTGTCCCCATTGTAACACCAAATCCAAAACAGGAGAACTAACTTGGGTCTGACTCTCTTACAGTCTCATTTTTGTGATGTGACTCTCATCCGAATGGCACAATGTATTCCTTAGGTACCTCCTAACTGTATCTGCTGAGCTGAATCAGAAAGAGATGTGTGGATAGCTGCTGAGGCAGCACAGACACTCCTGGAAGTAGAACTGAGTAGGGATGTACTGAGAAATCCCACATGGCTTCCCACCCCTTGCCACCACGCACAGCCAGCCCCGGGAAGGGTCCTCAGAGATAAGGTGGGTGGTGCAGGGTCACACTACTCAGTGATGCAGGACTGCACGGGGGTTTCTGACACACGCCCCAACAATTAGTGAGCTGCTGTAGAGAACCCCTAATCTGCAATTTCTAATTAATATGGCTTATGCAGTTCTGGACCTTAACTCAGATTCCAGCAACTGTGGGCAAGTGAAGTTTGTATGTGTGCAAGAGATGGAAAATGCTCTTCCTGAATCAAAGGAGTGTTTTATAATTTGACAGTTATGGGATACACAGCTCTAATTAGTCTTGTGAAAAGTAATTAATTGGGAAGATAATAGAACCAACAGGAATTTGACCCTTGAGAGCTTAAAATGAGCATTGAGTATAATAAAATTAAAGTCAAAGTTGGTTTCTTTTCCCATCATATCCCTCTTCCAGTTTTCACGGGGCATGATCAAGGTTGGAGGGTATGTGCAACGGATCTAGATCATCACGTTCTCTAAGACTTGCTACTCAGAGCGTGGTTCACGGACCAAAGCCCTGACACCACCTGGGAGCTTTCCAGCGTACAGAATCTCAGCATCCCCCCCAGACCCATCCCACACAGAATCACGGTTTATCATCATTCCCGGGTGGTCCATGTACACAGTGGGATCTAAGAAGCGCTGATCTAATAGACACATCTGTATAAACACGCCTCTCAGACATGCAGAACGGAAAAGCGTTCACTGGAAGGTGAGCAAATGGCTGGGTATGCCTGCATGCTGTGTGAACAGCGACCGGGCCGACTAAGAACACAACAGTGGATAGGAGCCAGGTGTCTGGAGTCATTGAGTTCAGGCTTTGAGTTCCAGTAGCCAGTGCGCCACTTTGCAAGTTACTTAGCCCCTCTGCTCATTGCTCTCCTCACCCGGTAACAAGACAATAACCCCACCCTCACGGAGATGTCCTAACACTGACGTGAAGCGTGCTCTTAAAGCACTCAGCACAGCGTCTGGCACACGGGAAACGTTCAGTCAACATCACAGCTGCTCCACACCACGTTCCAGGTGGGGCATGAGGTGGGAAGCAGAACAGGTCGGCTGGGGACTGACTCACCGTCTGTGGGGCTGAGCCCCCGAGCTGCCGAGATCATGGAGAGGGACGGGCTGTGAAGAGACCGGATGTAGTCCATGTAGGGGTTGATGTAGGGGTGTGGAGGGCTGAAGGGGGGTTCGGAGGCTGCAGCGGGGTTCCGGTGTGGGGAGATCCTGATGAAGGGCAGGTCTGAATATGTTGGACTACTAGATAAGGCAGAAGGCCTGGGTAAAAAAGAAAAGCAGACACAAGAAGTATGGGTGAGACAAATATCTCCACAGGAAAATAATAAGGATTTTAAGTGAACTCAAGGTGTCTTGGGGAAAAGACATCAGGCATATATGTTTCCAGTACAATGACCTTAAAATCATGGTGGCAAATGCAGGTAGAATGGTACTACACAATTATTTGGGCCAAGGAAATGAACCTCTGAGAAATTTCATGGCACTCTGAATACAGAAAAATAAAGGCTGGCCTTTGGCTTTCCTGATGACAAGAAATTCTAAACCACAGGCATCTGAGTTTAAGTAGTTCTGTGATTATATGTTCCATTTGACCTGAACATTAGTTTCACCACTGAAAGCTTACCTCTTACCATCAAGGTGTTGCAGAAGAAGAGGAGGGGAGGGGAGGGGAGGGGAGGGGAGGGGAGAAGGCAAAGGCAAAGAAGTGAAGGGAAAGGGAAAGGGAAGGGAAGGGAAGGAAAGGAAAGGAAAGGAAAGGAAGAAGGAAGGAAGGACAAAAGAAAGAAAGCAAGAAAGAGAGAGAGAGAAAGAAAGAAAAAGAAAGAAAGAAAGAAAGAGCAAGCAAGCAAGAAAGAAATGAATGAATTGCAAATTCATGTGGTCATGCACACAGTGGAGTCGCCCATAAAGGAAGGATGCAAACTGCAAAAGTCTGTAAGAATTAATGTGCAATCAGACACCATATATCTGTGCTTGAATCTTTACTGCAAGGGTCTTGCAGTTGGGGGTAAAACCAGTTTCACAGATCTGGGCTTCACCGGTGGGAAGACATCTCCTCCCTTCCATGAGCCAGCCCTGACAGCGCCCTTCCCTTGCCACTCATCTTTCAAGTGCCACCTGATTAGCCACGTCCAGGAATTAAGTACTCCTGGGGCTACAAAGTTGGAAAAGAATGAGGGTTTGATCGAGCCTTGGTTCTAACGAATGAGCTGATGAAGATAAATTCTAAAACACACCTTGCTGCCGCCCTAGCCTGAATGGCTCCTGGGGATTCCTTCCCTGGGGACCACTGTTTCCAGAAAGGCCAGTTTGTGGATCTCACCGACCCCCAGCCCCACCCGGCACTGCCTTGTTTCTTCTCTAATAGAAAATGTATTGTGTGGATAATCCAGTGAACTGCCTCCCTTCCTCATTCAGAAGGGACAGGCACAGGATTGAGAGGCCGTGATAGAGACGGATCTACCAAGCACGGCAAATTCCTCTTATGCCACTGGTTTTCAGCACAAAATGAAAGGGAGGGGAGAAGGGAGGGGAGATGCATTTTCTCATCATGCCTCTTGAAGCAAAGGCGTGCCCAGGCTGGGTGCTGGCCCCCATCACCCTGTCAGAACACAATCTTGGGAGCAGCCAGCCCCACCAAGTGCACAGTGTAGACACTGAAATATATGAAGGCACAGATCAGTAACACATTTTCTCTCAGTGGAAAATAAGAGGTTGAAATATGGGGGGGGGGGGTGTTGCTCACATGCTGTTTCTTACTCTTTTTCACTTTGAACTAAAAAAAAAAAAATAAGGCTTTTTATTTGTTATTCGGATGCCTCTGTTGGTGTAGGAAAATAAAAATCCAGAGTTTTTTAAATTTACATGTGGGCAGAGGAAGCACTCGCCACCTGAAAACAGCTATTTCTTTTCAAAACAACTTGAGGCTTTCCATACCCACTCAGAAGTTAGTAAAATGACTTATGCTTACATAGAAATCAGCACAACCTACTAGCCTTCCTATTTTAGCTCTTTATGGCAGAACAAGTTAGCTCTGTGTTGTTGGTTCAATCCTAAGTTCCACTTAAATGTGTTGCTACTTTAGAGCATGGGGATGCTCCAGTTCCTTAATTTTCTTTCGACTGGAAAGGAAAATCAATCTTTCCAGTCCGATTCAAAAGTAATTACTACAAAATACAAATTTATTTGCAGATTTATGATGAGAGACCAGCAGAGCAGAAAGGTGGAAAAGTAGACATTTCCAGAACTCTATGAGATGCTAGCTCCCAGATAAGCTCGTCTTGTGAACCACAACAGTATGCACTCAACATCAGTGAGGACAGTGGCACATCTTACTGGGGTTTTTTTTTTTTTTCCTTTTAGACAAAAATCGTAACCTGTAATTTTTCTGAAATCCCAGAATTGTTGACAAGGGTAGGTAAGAATATTCCTAGAGGCCTAGATTCCATTTTGAAGAATCATGCACAGGAAAAAGAAAAAGTCAGCATCCAGAACAACATGAAAATCACAGAGGCGGGGTCAGCTTTCAGCAATCCCAAAGAAACAAGGAAGCCGGGAGACAGGTGAGGCTTTCCTTCTCTCACAGGCCCCAGGTCGTCTGACCCATGCACCGGCCTCAATTCTGCGCGGCCCTTTTCCACAAAAGGACTGAAGATAACCGTTCCAGGAGCAGCCATGAGTGAGCAATCGGCCTGGTCACCGTGTCCCCACAGGACGCCAGGGCCCCACCCTCCTTTACACTCCAAGAAGAAGCGACAGCAGAGAAGAGGGCTGGCTCCTCTCGGAAGTGAAGTCAGGAACCTATTTCACCTATTTCACCTATTTCCAAACAACGGGGAAGGACATGCCTTCAGACGGGAATGCAAATAAGAAAGCTCTAAGTTAATTAATTGCCCTAAAGTAACAAACCATCTAGTACTCTAAGGCCAGCCATCCCCAGGATACAAATAGGAAAATGCTGAATAAGGGTTACCCAGTGAGGGTAACGCCCATCAGGAATTCCAGAGATAGGTGAGTCAGACCCCCGGAGCAGCGGTACCATGGAAGGGTCCGGGCACTGGAGGGGAACTGATGTGGACAGCAGCTAGCTCTGTGAACTCAGAAGCAATGCCCACCCTATCCTAGTGTGTACCAGTACAAGAGGGAGGATTCCTATCTCCTGGGGGGCTTGGCAAGTTAATCTAAGTAAAGCCTCATGTACTGAGCCTGGCATCAAATAAGTGCTCAACGCATGCACACATACATGCATATTATACTAATATGTTCTACTCCTAATACATACACATATATGATACAGACATATGTACATGTGTGTATGCACATATATGTACACACATATATATATAAACACGCCCACACATATACGTAAATATACACACATGCATATTAGGGATGGCAAATACGGTATGCTATGTGATTCTCAAACACTGAAAATATTGGAACCCTCTTTTCAAAGCAAATTGTACGGTGAAAGCATTCCAGTTTGCTTTGCTCCCCAACCTGACAGAGCCCTGGAAACACCTCCTTGGATTTCCAGGTAAAATCATGAAACCACACGAGGTGGTTAAAACATGAACTCAGTAATCAAATGCAGGAGCTTTGCAAGAAACTGGACGTGAATGTAGTCTGTCACTCAAGATAAGTTGTGTTATACATAAAATGGAACAATAGCTCCCTCCCGGGGCTGCCCCCGCTGAGGTGCACTGGGTACTCAGTAAACGGTGGTGGTTGATGTTCTCGGGGGTTGCCAGAACCACCCAACAAAACTCGTTTGTGTGCATGACTCTAAACTCAACAAAGAAACGTCCCCATGGCAAGACTTCTGGAAACTTATTTCCAATTTCCTTGCTGTTCCCAATTCTTGGCGGCTAGCTCATTTATCGGTTATTTTGTTTTAAACAGTAAAACAAATTGGAGAGAGCAGGTCAGGTTCTTTAAATGTAACAGGTGACAGGGGTCACAGCTGTATGGAAGCCAAGCTGAAGATTATGACAAGAGGGATGGATTCTGTTGAAGGAAGGGGAGGGGGGAGGGATGGAAAAAGCACCCACAGAAGTTTCCATACAAACGACATAGGTTATTTCACAAACCGACATAAACTTTACCAAGCTCGCTACAGATCTTCACTGAGGATTACAGTACCACCAGGAAAAGAAATTAGAAGCCCATCTCTTTCTTGGTTTGTATTTTTAGTAGATACACGGAGATGGAATTGAAGATTATTACAGTTGGCCTTCTGTGCCTTTCTCTGCCTTTGTAGCTTTCTGCTCTCTCCCGGTTCTGGGGTCGTACATGGCCCGGTCACTGAACGTGGCACAGACCACGGAGAGAAAAAACCAACACAGACCTTCTGGGAAGACCACTGGACACTTGGAACTGCACCAAGAACAGAGATGCCATGCGATTTATGTCGTAGCCAGAGTATAGAAATATGCCTGTGACTCTCCAAATTAAATCATACACACTACCATCCGGGAAGCAGATGCCCAAACTGCGAGGGTTGTCAGGACGCAGTGGAGGAGAGCACCTGACGTCTTATCACCTCTGCACGGTGGCTCAGGCGTGCCGGGCGCGGCGCGCCCACTCAGGGTTGTCGGCCCCGCTCCTATTTCCACCCATCTGTTCTTCCCAGGCCAGGAAGACCAGTGAGGGCTGTCGTGTTGTCTCCGTATTGCCCAACAGATTAATGAAGTACAGTTCCAGACAAGACAGAAGGTGGGGATCATCTTGGTGTCCTCCCAAAAGCCAATGAAGCAATAATAAAGTTGTATTTGTGGAGATAATTTGACTTCAGGTTATTTTCTTTTTTACACGGTCATGAAAACAGATTACAATGAAGAGAGTAGAGGATTCTTATTAGAGCATTTTTTAACACTATACCATGATAAACTTAAAAAACAAAACCACATATTGCGGAGAATAACTGGACTTCTTGGTTAGAATGAAATATCATTATATAATCTAATTTGTTACTGCCTTTTCATCTATCGTATTGGGTTACTAAAATGCCAAGATTAAAATCATAGTATTTAATCACCTGCATTACCCATTATGAGAGCATTAAACCAGGCCTATATGCTGGATTATTACAATTGCTTTCACATTGCTTGGGACACTGGAAATGTACACATACTCCTTGCATCTTCGCATGAGGGCTCCAACTACCTGAGGACTGAAATGTCGGGGTTTTTTACATAACAAGTTTATTTTCTGTTTAATTTTGTTCTTTGTCTAACAAGTAGATACGCTTCATATTCAAGAGGTGGCCTAACAGAGAACAAAGGGGAGTCATCCCTTATAATGTATTTTTAACCAACTAATTAATTATTCAATAAGTGCAATTTTAATAAATCAAAATGTATAATAAAAATTAGCTTTCCATCCAGTGAAGGAAAAAACAAAAACACCCACAGCTATTATGCTGCAGAGTCCTGGACTTGATCTCTCCCTCTCTTCAAGGCGAGCTTCCAGATAACCTCTGCCCCAGAAGCATCCTGTGACCCTGAAACGTACAGATGGTTGTGCCTGACTCAGCGTGCTGAGCCTCCCTCTGGAGTCAAGTAATGAGCTGGTGGTGGAGGGAAGAGTCGAGGCATCCATTCTGCTCACCTCCTCTCGCTGGCTGGAGCTCTGCTGGTGGCATTCCGATCCCCACGGCCGCGGCTGCACAAGCGTGATCCCTTCCGGGGCACTAGCCTTCGCTGAGCCACTTTTCCCTCTGTGGGCCCCTTCAGATGAGGGGTGGTCACCGCTAGAGTCCACTATCACTTTGGGGGCTTTAACCTTGTCCACCCCTGTGTAAACACCTGCTCCATTAAACATGCTCCCATGGAGGTGGAACTGACTCTAGTCTTTTACAAACTTGTATGTCGCATTTCTGTTTTTAGAAGCTACACGCATAACTACACTGATGAATATTTCAATAATCTGTTCATTTGACATGTATTTTTATGGAAGAGCCACTTACTAAGAATCCCTTATGATTTCAGAACTTGGAGGAATTTCAGTAAACACACGATCGTTTAGTCCCTGCTTTCAAAGAGTTTATAGCCAAACAGGATGAAAGGCACATACACATGAGTGTCTAAGAGTGAGTGCTATCTGATGCATCAGAAGGAACCGACGAGAGGCTTCCAGGATGCATGTTGGTTACCAAAAATATGGGATGTGAACTGCACTACAAAATGTAGATAGGATTTGAATGGAAGTGGCCACTGAAGAGGAAGGTTAGAATATTGCTTGTTGTGCACATTAATGCAGGGTGCTGAGTTATCTTACATATAAAATTTCAGAGCTAAGGCTAATCCCTCTAACAAAACACGAGAGAGAAATACTTATTTTAACGGTAAAACGTCATTTCAAAGGATTTTTAAGAATGACTTTCGTGTTTTTATTCTCTATTTATGTCTGAGGAGTTTACATCCATAAATGGAAAAGTTGAGGTTATTTTAAATGAACACTAAAGAACAGTTATTCCTAATGTCCAAGCTCTTTGGATCTAACCAATGCCAATATTTCAACGTATTTAGTATCAGCATTTTTTCAGGCATAATGCACTTCTTACACAAATAAAAGTATACTTTGAATTACACTTTCTCCCTCAATATTAAAAGGTTTCTCTAGTATCTTCTAACAGACTGTACATAAAATCGCCAATCAGTGCAGAGCAGATGAAAGCCATCATGAGGGATCATTAAACATCCACAGAATGGCTAAAATTAAAAAGAGGGGGCGGTGCCAAGTATTGATGAGGATTTGGAGCAACAGGAACTTTCCAGCAACGTGCGTACTTATGAGCTGTCACAGCCTCTTTGGAAAACAGTTGGGCATAATGAACGCAAGTAAATGCACACCCTATGATCTGGCCATTCCTTTCCTTGGTGTAGCCACAACAGTGGTGTGTGCACAAGTCCCACAATCTCTAAGACTGTTCAGAGCAGCGTTACTCATGCATGTTTAAACTACAAACAACCAAAGTATCTATCAACAGTAGAATGGGCGGGGCACCTGGCTGGCTCCCTGGGTAGAGCCTGTAACTCTTGATCTCTGGGTTGTGAATTTGAGCCCCATGCTGGGTATAGATATTACTTTAAGAAATAAAATCTTCAGGATGCCTGAGTGGCTCAGCCGGTTAATCAGCTGCCTTTAGCTCGAGCCGTGATTGATCCTAAGGTCCTGGGATCGAGTCCTGCATCGGGCTCCTTGCTGGGGGAAGCCTGCTTCTCCCTCTGCCTGCCACTCCCCCTGTGTGTGCTCTCTCTCTCTCTGATTTAATAAATTAATTAATTAATTAACCTTTAAAAAATAAATAAAATAAAATCTTCAAGCAAACAGGAGAATGAGTAAATGATTCATACCACAAAACAGTGAATAGCTATGAAAACGAACAAACTGCAATGTGGAAAATCTCGTAAACATAATGGGGACTGAAAGAAGCCTGACACAGAAAGAGTCTAATATACTGTATGATCCCACTTACGTAAAGGTCAGTAACAGACAGACCTCAACGTTACCCTTAGGATAGTCAGGATAATGTTTACCTCTGGGTATGTGGGTAAGTGTAGGAGGGCTTCTGGGATGCTGGTGTTCTATTTCTAGACTTGGTTAGTGGTTAGAGGTTTTTACTCTGTGATAACTCATTATACTTCATTGAGCCATATGTGTACATTTTGTGTGCTTTTCTGTTTGTGTCCTATTACCACTTTTTAAAAAAAGGATACACCCATTCACATGTGTCAAATATATCGATATTTTCTACAGTGGTTTCAACCATTTCCATTCAATTCAGATAATCAAATACATATATATGTGTACTTTTCAAAATTTGCGAATTACTGATGCTTAAGAAAATACCATAAATAATAACATATTTACTGCTGTTAAGCAGAGATAGGCAGATAGTGTAGTTGATGCATTAGTGTAAATTCAAAGTAAGCTATGGACGATGGGCTTCTGTATGATACTTCTGGGGTGGGGGGGGGGGAAGGCCCTGCTCAGCCAATCAAAGGAAGAGGCCAAGCGAGTATTTCCAGTCCCTGTCAATCATCTCCTTCCACAACTGAAATGATGTTCTACATCGATACATTTGTGTCACGTGAATAACGCAATTGTTTGTGGCTAAATTTGATTTTGTCCCCCCCTGAGAAGACTGCAAAAAATAATTTGACAAAATTTACCTCCATTCCGTTCTAGAAATACAATTCTACGTTAACAGATTGAGACTTCAAGGTCAGGAAAATTGTCAAAGAATTTAGAAGTAAGGCCATTCAAAAGGCACAGCCAAGGGAATATAGTTGATGGTATTATAATTATGTTGCATTGGGACCACAGGGTGGCTACACTCGTGATGAGCACCGCATAATGTATACAGAGCTGTCCAATCACAACACTGTGCACCTGAAACTAATGTAACATCGTGGGTCAACTGTACTCAAATAAAAAAGTAAAATAAAATAAAAAAGAAAGTCCATTCAAGTAACTACAACATAGGATGCACTGTTCTAAAAAGGGTTTGTGACAAACATACTACTGGTTCATATAAACACTTGGAGCTAAATGACCACATCCCATGGCATGAGTCTTCTTTCTGTCCTGGCTCTTGGATAAAGAAGCCCCATGCGTGTCTGTAACACTTTACAAACAAGGGCAGAAGAGAGAGAACTCGTAGGGGAGGCAGGATCTCTGCTCCGAATGGTAGCTGACAAACCAGTTTCTAAATAACTGGTCACCAGTTTTGAATATTTCAGTTCCATGAATGTGGAGTATATTTAAATTATTATTTTTTGCAACTCTCTTTTGTTGTCCTAATAGACTCCGAATATTCCATATAAAGGTGTACTTCTTTTTCCAATGTGTAATAAAGATGAACAACCATCTTCTTTATCTTCTTGCCTCAATTACTATACAGTTTGTGAGAAAAATAAGACCGTTTTAAAAAATTAACATTATGTGGTTTTAGTATTAATACTATATATAATTATATATTTTAACACGTAACTTCCATGTTACATATTAATAGATCATATATATAATAGGATCAACGTAAATATAGGACTAATTGTTAGAAGAACTAGTATGTTGTATCTTCCTTCACAAAGTCCACAGAAATACTGCTTCGATGAGAAAACCACTCTGGCTCCCCAGGACACAAGTTCTGACGTCCATCTGCGATTCTTTTCCTAACCCGACGCCTGGCAGATGGAGGGACTTAGAGCTGTTCTCAGAGGTCAGCTTCTGGGACATTTCATGGGGCCCTGTTTTCTAGAGAGCTTCCCAACGGGTTTCTGTTGACACAGCAAATGAACACTCTCCTTTTCTCCCCTCCTTCCCTAACACAACAGGTTGTCCCTTTGAACAGTCACCTTTGCCTGTGGATGCTCTCTCTTTCTCCGGGGGGGGGGGGGGTGGGGGGAGGCAACAGGGGAGGACAGTCCAACCAGGCCCAGCCAGGGGTCCAGGGGCCTTCCTGTCTCACTGCTCCACACGCCCCCACCCTCCGTTTCTCCCTGTAGCAGGTAGTGCACGCAAACACGTCGAGGTCGCAAGCCCTATGACAGATTTGGTGCTGGGTGAACCAGATCTTTCAAAGTCTGCTTTGCTCCCAGATCTTTAGGCCTGGATGGAAACAAAGCAGTGCCATAGTGTTGAACTCTTAATAAGAAACTATTCGGAGAGCATTGAGCCTGGTGCCTTTCCCATGGGAAGGTCTCAGTAAATGTTGGCCCCTACAACCAACACCTTCCTTGCTGCAGCTTGTTACTGGTAGAGCTCTGGGTTGGGTAAGGCCAAGGTCACCCAGTTTTCGTGGCCTCCTTGTGTACCGACTTCTTAGGACCCTACAGGGAGGGGGCTGCTCTCCCCTACTCAACTATTTGACACCCCTGGTATCATTTAGAAGCACCCCACCTCACCTCTTATAACATAGCAAATAAACTACTGACTTTACCCGACCTCAGTAAAATGCACAGGCTTTCTTCTTTCAAAAAGTAAACTCAAGGGCATGGTGATTCTTGGTTTTAGTTCAAAGACTCATTGCTATGAGAAAAGAAAAAAAATTGGGGGGGGGGTGACAAAAATTTCCAAGTCTGATTTCTCTGACATTCCTGCCAATTTTCCGTTCACTCTAACAGACCTAATTTTTTTTGGAATCTAATGAATTACCAATTCTATCCAAAAGCAGCATTCAAAGTGGCAACGTAGTGTTCTTTTCCAAAAAGAAAACACAGAGCAAAATAGAAAGATACTGGAAGACAATAGTGTGGGTGACTCAGCACAGACCTAAGTCCTGTGAACTAAGAGAATCCAGAAAAACCCCGGGCCACGTGGCATGAGCTCACCCAGCTGTTAGGTTTTCTAATAACGTGGAGTCCTAGCAACCATGTCACCCTTCGGGAGGAACTTTTGGGTTTGAACTGTGATACCCAAAAAGGACCATAAAGTACATACAAGAAATTCAATTAGAACCGCTAGACTTAACCAACCCAACAAACAAGTCTGTGCTTCTATCATTTACCTGGAAATTTCAATAATTTAAGGGAAAGAGATACTTTAAACGTCTTGAGAGCCGCAAGCCAGGATCTGTTATTTAAGTGAGAGGTCATGGAGCAAGAGGCTTTGGATACTGCATGGAAATAACTAGAAAGAGGAAGTTAGGTTCCCACAGTTTAATCCTTGCTTCAAGTTGGGTCCTCTTGCAGGTGGTATGGGGGAGATTTATACCAAAGACAAGGGTGCATCTGGAAATCTGAGCCAAGAAGAAGATGAGGCTTCTGTTTTAATTTGTGTTTTGATAGGTTGCTTCAAGAACCTGCTAGAATACCCCTTTCTCAGCAGCCCTCTGGCATGCTGAGCTTAGGCTGGTCTTCCACTAGCCGGTGTGGATGGACGTTTCCTATATTCCATCCCCATTACAAATCCTCCTAATAATTATTATTACTATCAACCTCTGACTAGAGTGTTTTCAGGGTTGTCTCTTAGGCTCTTTGACTCATACTTTCCATCGTTCTTGCAATTATCCTTATTTTAAGGGATAACAGGGACGTCCATCAAGGAGTGATTATTAATTATCTAAATGGCTGTACTCCAGAATAAGATCCCCAAGATTTGCTAGGGCCCTCTGGCCTAGTAAAGTTAAAATGGTCCCTCTTTATTTGGCAGGCTATTTAGATTTAACTGGCAACGAACGTTGCAGGACTCTACTACGTGCTAAGACTTTATATCCCAGTACACTTCTCAATATTCCAGAATTTTAACCCCTGGGAAGGTATCAATCAAACTTTTCGAAAATAAATTAAATATGGCAAAGGAATACATCTAACATACTGGGGAACAATTTGTCTACAGTCCTCAGTGGAAAGGAAGCATTACCTTCCCTGTAAGGAGAGAAGAACCTCCCGAGGGCTCTAGCTCTCCTGGCTTCAGAGCCCGTTGCCCCAGGCATCCGGAGGAACACCACGGAAACACAGTCAAGGAGCCTGGCCCCTGGAAAAGGGCCCACAAGGTCTCCCCCTGCATCCCCTTCTTCCCAGTGAAAGCCACTGTTCTGATGCCACAGTGCGGACAGACTGAAGGGAACAGAAAGGTCTAACTGATGTGCTGGAATTACTTGATATTCTTACCCTTTGAGAACCGGTGCCTAGGACCACACGCTTACTGCTAACGGCTCCTTGGGATTTACTTTGCTCAATGGTAAAATGTGAGCCTTCGGCAGAGATGATTTCCATTCTCCCCACCAGGCTGAAAAAGTCTCTTTGGTCCCACAATCCAAATTGTTCTATGATTCAAATCACTTGTCCCTGTCTGCCACCGATTTGCTCTGACATCTAATGTTATAAAGTCCGTTACTTGAATAAAATTTGGTTGAAATTTTAGGGCATCTTCACTTGAGTGTCCCACAAATGAGATCTCATTTTCTTTCCTTTCTCCCTGTCTGGGATGGCGTTTTTCCATCACCACAGCGACTAATGTCTCCCCTGGGCCACTCTGGACATCAACCTTGGTGTTACTCCCAGGAGAAATGAAAGGGTCTGGTTGTACGCTGATTGGATTTGGATGGTGATCGATTGGAAAAAAGTAGGACCGCGTAGCCACGCCAAAGGCTCAGAACTGAGCCACAGCTTAACCACTAAAGGAGCTTTTTTACCAGTGAGTTCACAGCTATTAGGTATTTTTATATTAACAACACTTTTCCAATCCAGGTTTGTGCATTTTATCTTTATTCTTTCAAATCCTGAAATTGCTTGGATAAGAGGGAGGGTTTATATATTATACACACAGAGACACACAGACACACACACATTTCTAAGAGCAGCCTGAACTTTTAGGGGAAATTGAAGAGGCTTTGTGTCAAGTACATACAGCTAAATCCAGTCTTTCCATATCAAACCTCCGCTAGAAAATTACTGTGCAGATGATAAGGCAGAAAGATATAATAAAAAGTGACTCTACTCAATTTACACTGCAATATTGGTATGACTGAATATTTTTCATTCAGGTGCCTGATAAAATCGCTAAACTGTATTGCAGATAAATAAAGGAGGCTTCTGTCAAGAATAAACACCATTAATCATGAAGTCTTACCCTCGGAGAGCCTATGCTATGCATCTGCACAAATACACCAACATAACCAGCACCCAACACTTGCTTCCCTCCTTTATACTGTTCTAGGCTGAAGCTGTCCTCCCTTGCATTTTGTAGCATTTCCCAAACATTGTCTACATTTTAACTTTATAGTCCTGCAACCGGGTCCATTATTATAACCCTTAGGAAAAATTGGCTCTGCTCTTGGGGGAAAAAACTAACTTGACGATGAAACAGTTTTTTCCCTGCTGACTACATACCTACAGATACAATCTATATGTGCTACATATGAGATATACTGTATTTCATCGAAGCTAAGATGCTATTGATCTAAAGAAGCAACATTATTTTAGGTCCCACTAAGAATGACAATACTTACCACTTTCCACTTACACTTAAAAAGAAGTCTCTGAGACTTACTTACACATACATTTTATCATGCCTCACACTAGCACTTGCACAAAAAGGAAAATATAAGGCAAAATAATTTTATTCAGAGATCCCTGAAACCTCCTCACGACCACGTCTTCACCAACAGCGACTTGTGAAACACTACAGATTGTAAGATACGTTCCAATTTCAGAAGTGGGAAAGGATGTACAACTTAGAGTAGACAAATAGGGTAACAGAACAGATACGTTTTGGGTAATTCTGCCATTTGTCAAACACCTGTGCCATGGCAAACATGGTTTAAGTGCTATGTATCTGCTCCGTCATGGAGTTCTTGATATAAAATGGGATTGGATAATGAAATTGGGCTTGCATAAAGACAAACACCTAAATACCTAAGCTGGATTCAAACCCAGTCTATGATCTTAAACACAAAGGAAAACTACCCCAAACCAAACACAAATATGTGCATGTATGCTTAAATACACTTATCTTTTGACATTACTGAGGCTCTTACTAAAACCAGAGACCTCTTCATTCCAAAGGCAACCTGTCTGAATTTCTGTTCAAATGGCTCTCTGTGCTGATGGCATAGGGAGTTGCAAAGCATCCCTTGGCCAGTAGGAGAAATAGGGAGGGAGCCATGTCCTGGGTGTGGGCAAGACTCTCTCAGCAGATCTTCCCATAAGGAAACAGAAGCAGGAGACAAAAATGACATGAGGGCACATACATATTGGGGCCATTATGTTTTCATGGTCTATTCCTATTCTAAGTGTCCACACACAAGGGGAAAACAATGAACCAACCTAAACTTGCCCATAACTATGGGGTATTAAGAAGGAATCTGACAGATCATTTATTCAACTATTTTATTTCACAGATAAAAACAAAGAGGCCCAGAGAGGTCAGGGAAAGTTCAAGGAGCCAGTTAATTTGTGGCAGAGCGGAGAATGGAACTTAACTGAGGTCTACATGTATTTTTGAAAATAACTTATAAACTGGTTTTAAGAAGAGGATCATCAGAAGCCATATGCCAATGGAGTTCTATTTGAATTTTCTGAAATTATACTTTGAAACCCAAGAAAAGAGCATTATGATGGGCTAATACAACCAACATCATATTGGGGTGTGCTCAGAGGTGATTATTGAGCGAAACTGTAATCTGGCCCTACTTGTGAGAGACGTTTAATTGTGTCACATACGAAGTATCATGGCAGCTGTGTTTCAGCTCATTGGGGGATCTGTTTTCAGAGCCCACTCCAAGGAGAAAGTGCCTCTTCTAGCCAAAAGAGGTAACTCCCACCTTCCCGACCAATCCTCCCTGTCTGAAGAAGAACCTTGACCCCACAGAGTGAATGCACTTCTTTGCCAAAGAGGAGGCTGGTGAGGGCCCCTCACAGAAAGTCTGTGGCCCACAGTTTATGACCATTCCAAAGATCAGACACCAAGAGCCCAGTTCAAACCAGGCCCATCAAAGAAAGAAGTGGATCTCAAGGAACCAGAACCGCTCCCTAGCCCCACTGTCTGGGGCCTTCCCCAGTTCATGAAGGAAGAGCTTCTGTGTATAAAGAAGTATTTATACTGCATACAGTTTTCACCACAGATGAAAACTTCTAACAAATTCTTAGGTATTCATTTGGGAACCTCCAAGTCAAAACTACTTCCAGACACATGATCAAGAAAATGCAGGCTCCCAGTTAGGGACAGCATACCCCACCTGCTTGTTCGAGTCAAGATGCTCGTGTGCAAAAGAATGGATTCATACAGAACCCATGTTCACCCAAAGGGTGAACAGATCCCTGATAAATTTTGTGTTTTTTTTTTAACACTTATTTATTTGAGAGAGAAAGAAAGAAAGAGCATGAGCGGGGGGAAGGGGTGGAGGGAGAGGGAGAAGCAGACTCCCCCCTGAGCAGGGAGCCCAATGCCAACACAGGGCTCGATCCCAGGACCCTGGGATCATGACCCGAGATGAAGGCAGACGCTTCACCGACTGAGCCACCCAGGCTCCCCTAGAATTTCGTTTTTAAGAGAGCGGAATTTTGTTCAGTGGTATCACAGTGTTTTACCGTTACCTGTAATGAAGGTATAACTCATTAAACAAATGTTTAATCTTTATTAACAGAGGTTTAAAAAACCATAATTTGTAAGTCTGCTAATTGTTCGTCTCTGTCTCAGTCATAAACCGTACTTCAGAAAATGACCTCTATTGCACAAGAAAATATAATGGCCAGGATTAAGATATCTGAGTAATTTTTATTGTTGTTGTTCATTATTTCTGCACAGATGTAAATGCATTTCATGCAAATGATTATGAAATTCCTTCAAAATGTAAATTTAACTTAAATGATGCTAACGGGCTCTCCAGCGCTCCCCTACACAGGACGATTTCTGTCACTGAATGGGGCACGAACGCCGTGCCCTGAACTGCCTGAACTACCTCCTTCAACAGCCTCACACTGAAAGGAAACCAAATGACCAGGATTTTAGGCAGTGATTTTAAACCTAGTGATGGTTCAACAGCGGCAATGAAGATACCCCGGAGGGCCGCACCACCCTCTCACTAATGAGGCGACCAGTGTCTTTAGGTCTTCATGGGAGGGGCACTTAGTAAGCACCCTGCTTGGCAGAGACCCACGGCAGGTTGAACCGATGGACTAATCACACAGGCCGGAGTCAAATGGGCTGGAAGAATCTGGAGACTTGTGGCTCCGAGGAATGTAATTCATGCAGAAAAGCGTTGTCAGAGCAAGGCCAGGAAACCTCGTGGGAAGAAAGCAAAATAAACAGTTCAACAAAGAAAACAAAGAAGGGCCAATAGCCTTTTCTAAAGCTTGAGTACACTGAGCCTTCAGTGGGGACCTCGGACAAAGGCCTCATCAAAGAACGCCCTTGCAAAGCAAACAGACCAAGAAGGATGTTTCTTTCCGATACACTTGGAGGGGGGGTAGACTCCACTTCTCATGCCTTGCAATTCAGCTTCCACATACCTCCCTCCTCCCAACAAATGGAGAAACAGCAGACAACAATAAGCAAAATAACTGAAAAGTCCTATGTCTGCCTGGGTCAAAAGACGGGGCACGGCGGGGAGATTAGCCCAAATTCCATATGGTGCAACATACCTTCTGACCGTTCTCCAGATCACAGGAGGGCCTTCGCCGGCTCATGAGCTGCCAGCTCAGACCCACATAGCCTGTGCGCCCCATTCTAGAGGATGAAGACAGACCTGCGACATGCTCAAGGATTCCACGTAGAAAATCCTCTTGCACGGACAGCATAGGACTTTCTCCGACTCGGAGAGAAGCCCTCCAGAGGCTTCGAGCTGCCTTTTCCAGGATTTTGGACCCCGCTTCCAGCCTCCACCCCCACCATTCCCGATTTCTACTGGAACGCTGACTTAGATTGTTGGTCTCTCAATACCTGTGTATCTCAATACATGTGTATCACTGCATCCTGAAATCCAGTCTGAGGTGACCAGATTTTGATCATTAAAACAAGATTAAAATACTTTAGACTGACCTTCTCTTCCCCTCTTGACTACTTGCATTAAGATGGAAAATGGAAGATCATGTGGACTAATCCCAAGGACAAACTGAAACTACTACACGGAAAAGGGACAGAAGTGAGCTGTGTGTGTGCATATAATACAGAATATATATGATTTGTATAGTAAAATAATGAAATACGTAGAATATTTACTTTAAATAAATAAATCCAATAAACATATTAGGTAACATAAATAGTATATTCCAAAATAGAGTTGACTTGAACAATCCAGGTTTGAGATGTGCACATTCACTTACACCCAGATTTTTTGGGTAAAACAGTACTGTAAACATATTTTCTCTTATGATTTTCTTAGTAGCATTTTCTTTTCTCTAGTTTATTTTACTGTAACAATACAGTATATAACACACACAACATAAAAAATACGTGTTAACTGTTTATGTTATCGTTAAGGCTTCTGGTCAACCACAGGCCAGTTAGCAATTAGGTCTTCAGGGAGTCAACAGTTATACACGGATTTTTGATTGCAGTCGGTAGGGGGGGTCAGTGCCCCTAACCCCCACATTGTTCAAGGGCCAACTGTAATTCTAAGATTAATCTGTTCTATACCAGGCAAATATGATGTGAGAAACCTTTTAAAATCAGAGCCCCTTTTAGAGCTCTCATAGCCTTTGTTACTGATTGACAATTTTGAATTTGTGTCTGAAAACTTTCACCGGTGTGCATGGTTTATGTTGAAAACAAAGTAGGCTAGGAATATGGGAATTTTGTTCTATGGGGGAGCCAACGACTCCATTGAATAGAGGCAAGAAGCATTTTAGTAAGCCCGGAAGGCTTTCTTTGGACTCTCTCTTAAAAATGGAAATCATATTCAAGCAACATGCTTTGGTGATTTGTTTTGCAAATGAGGCAGGTCATTTAGCTGCCAACGCCTCCCCCCTGCCAGCCCCCTATAATAGAGATGCTGTTCATTTCTGATGAACTTGGCAAAATTTGGATACTACTTGAACGTAGTGAGAAAAGGATTGGTGGTTCTCTGGTTAGGGCCTAATTCTTTCCCAGGCGGCAGGAGACATACATTAGCCTTGTCAGGCCCTAGGGATCACTTTGTGTGCACGGGGTTAACGTAATTCCTTCAGGCAGAGCTCTGACTACATGGGGTTGATGGGGCCTGGGGCCTGGTGAGGTTGGGGTCCCTTAGGAGCAGTTCACAGGTAAGACTACTGACTAGTGCTGCAGGTTTCTCAGAGGTGAACCTCTAAAAGAATTCCTTCAGTGGCAATTCTACAGACACACAATGCATTTTGGTACTAGTTTAGATTGTCAGATGGAAGCGAAACTCCCTATTCCCTTTGAGCGGTCCCACCCAAGAACTTTTTAAGGAATCTGTAATCTCTCCGAAGCTACCTAAGAAAGTTTTAAATATCTATAACTTATAAACATGGGAGAGGCTACATAACCCAGAATATTAAGTGACTGGATTTCAGAGAATCTAGGGGTTTAGATTACAGACCTTTATTTTTTTTTTTCTTTCCTGGCCATGCACTCAAATGCCCTAAAGGCTGTTTCTGCCATCTCTTACCCTTTTCTCTACATTCTTTTCTTCCTCTGTGTGTGTGGAGAGAAACAGAGACAGAAAGGAAAGGAGAGGCAGAGGTGCAGGGGAGAGGTCTAGCATTGCACCTGACGTTTTTCTAAACACCAGACTTACAAAAACCAATGCACCGTCACCAACTCAGCTGGGTTAGCGAAGGAGGAAAGCACGGCACCATAAGCCACGGGACCAACTCGTTAATTTTTACCCAGGTGCATTCCAATGATGCCTTTACGAATCTGACTTGTCTTTCACAAAGATCACACAAAGACTAAAAATGGTCAAGATTTTGCTTTTCAGAGTTCTTTTCAATACAGTGATCTAATGAACGTGCTGCCCAGACAGCCTTACTTTAGGACTCACAGGATGAGTTTCTAAACTGACCTTGCCCCTGCTAATTCCTTTTAGTGTGCTTAGTTCCCTCGCATCACCAAAGATGCACAAATCTAGCTAATTTGTTGCTTAGGATTCAGAAAGTGAGCGAGCAGGTTTCTGGAAACAAGTCTGCGCCCATTTTATTTTTTGATGTATGAATTTCACTGGGAGCAGGGATGGGGGGTGCGACAGTAACAAAAAGAAATGAATGACAGGCACGCCTGTGTCATGGGCCTTTCTTCCCCTGGGGAAAGGTCTGAAATGAACTCAGCGTGCTGTGCTGCTATAGGAAATGGCATGTCTTTGTTTAGTCGGAAAAAGCGGGTTCTGTTACCTAAGCGAAGGAGAGAGGACCGCATAGGAAGAGCTGCAGGCCCCTTCCGTTTGGCCGGTCATCATCCCACGAGACTCACCCCAAAGTGTCTTCCCTTTGGGACAAATGCTGTTAAAGTTCAATTTTCTCAAACACATATGTTGAAAAATAAATAAAACCGTGGCAGTAAATTTCTGTTTTCTTTGAAGCCAGGCTTAACATGAGTGGAAGCATTGTACTCAGAGAAAAAAAGTCTGTTACAGTCCAGTACCCCCCAGGCCCCTGCAACAGGTTTGACAGCAGGCTCTATAGAGCCGGCGGCTTCCGGTTCAGTGACCGTGAATACCTCCAGTCAATATCTGCTCCCGGACCTGACTGCTGAGCACAGCACAAAGAACACAGGAATTTTATCCAAGAAGCGGCCGCTCAGACTCTGTGAATATGCACCATAATTAGGGCCTGCTTTCTCCGTAGCCGATGACCGAATTCAGTATTTCAGTCATTAGAAATCCTGCAAGACAGAAATAAGTGTGATGCCCTTTGATATACTTTATTTCATGCTCATTTCTTAATGCAAAGTAAAGTGTGTAGCGGTTGGTCCGAATTTATGCTGCCGGCTCATGAAAATTTTGAAAGTTGAGGAACTGAAACTCACGCACGTTTTCATACTTACACAGGGAAACGCGGCTGTAGGCCTAAAGTAGTTCCTGAAAATCAGGCAGGCTTTACATTTTTTCAGTTAAGCCTGAGGAATGATAACCAGACAATAAGAGTTATTTTCTTTTTTGAACTGGACAGGATATGCAATGAAAAATGTTGGGATTAGCAGTAGGAAAGTCTAAGAGTGGAAAATACGGTACATGGCATTTGCTTATTAAAAAAGAAAGAAAAATAAAGCAGAAAAAGGAGACAAAGAGTAGGGCTGGAAAGAAGGCGTTATTTTAGGTCGGCGTTGGCAAAGTTTATCTTTTAGGCTTTGCGGGCCACATTCTGTCTCAGGTACCCAGTTCAACCAGGCCCTGGATTGCTAAAGCCGCCAGAGACAAGAGTAAACAAGGGACGGTCACTGTGTTCCAATAAAACTTTATTCACAGAAACAGGCCTTGGGCTGTACTAGGCTCATATGCGGTAGTTTGCCAAACTCCATTAGACAGTCTTCACAGAAGACCTCTCTGATAAGGAGACATCAGTGCTGGGAAGCATATGAAGCGAGGGAGCAAGCCACGGGGCTCGGAAGGAAGAAGGTTCCAGGCAGACACATGTTATGACCTGGTCCAACATGGCTTATGTTCTGTAGAATATACCGCTATAATCACCGATCATTATTTTCCCACGTTTTGATCCGTTCTTCTCCAAATGTGCCCGTTGAGGATTGCCCAACAGGCTTACCAAGTTGACACATCATATTTACCAACCCGCTCTCCCTCTGGCTGGATATGTACTCCGTCCAGTCATTTGGTTTCACAAATTCGGTGGCAGCAAACACTGATGTGTATCTAAGTTTGCTGGCTCTGGATAGGCTTATTAGGTCAGAAGGCTTATTTATGGCTCTTCACACTGCCATATTTCCTACCTTAGAAATCTGCATAAGACACGGACAGCCGGTGACACTGAGAACTTCCCATCGGGTGTTGTTACAATTGTTTGTGCTCATCCAGCAGGTGCAGACCAGTAAGTGTGCAGTGCTGATTTTCACAAGCAGAGGATGAAAGTCAAGTGTAATAGGGCTGGCGGGAGGGATGTCTGGGGCACGACTTACTCCCAAGCTGTGTAACCTCCCTGCGTCAAGGCCTCCGTATCTTTAGAACGAGGCTGGTCGTGATGACTCCTTCATAGCACCGCTCTAAGTTTAACGTGAGATAATTATGTAAAGTCTCTAAAACTGTGCCTCGCCCATAGTTAAATACTCACAAATGTCACATAAAAGGTATGGTCACTATATATTTTCTCACGTTGCACTGTCTATTCATGTCTTTTTTTTCCCCTTAGTTTTGAAATTGTGCTCTTCTTTTTAGGTTTTCCATTGAATATTGCTAGTTTCATTAACTTTATTTCCACATGAAGTGCCTGGGAATCAGTAATAAATGTCAAATAAGGTAACTTTGGCCTTTTACAACCAGTAACCGGTTTAATATCAGGGAAGTCATCAGACATCACGAGAGGTACTATAAGTATTAACTTATTAAGCTTTTGATTTTGAGTTCTAAGTGTGCTAGACTTGTTGGCATAAAGGTGATATGCTCTAAAAACAGTAAACAAACAAAAGCAAAGGACAGGTGTTGGCCGTGATACTGCAGTGGCCTAAGAGGAACAGCTCATTATCATTCCTGAAAATAATTCTGATTTAGGAGCTACTATGTGTATGGTGTGGATTTGGCCCAGCAAATTCAAGAAAAACCCACACAGATGGTCTTTGTACTCAAGAAATACAATTATACATCTTTTCTATTCTTCTTCTTCTTCTTTTTTTTTTTTTTTTGGTGGGGGAGGGCGGTGTGACTGTTTGCCTATATTAGCTCTAGTCATTTGATGGAATCTGTCACTACACTTTACCTGTCCTAATAAGGGTTATGGTAGAGCACTGAAGGGAAAAAGGGACTTTCCTTTGTTAATTTTAAATTGTTCTCTTCAAATCTTCCAGACTGGGTATGCCCCCAGATACAAATACAAGGTTTTGCTCAACCTCTGTATTTTACTGAAGGGAATGAAAAGAATGAAACCACTATTATGTGTATGGGCCCACCACAAAGTTTTAAGTAGACAGTTAGGCTGAAGGCTGCTTTTGAATGACTACTGTAGGAGCTCCCAATAGGTACAGTACTTTGTACAGCATGCAAGGTGGGGAATTCAGGGAGGGTGGGAAGAAATGAGGGAAGGACACAGAAGAGCAGTACTGGCCAGCTACTTAGCCCTCCTTTGTCTAAGCTTTTATCATAATAACATGTCTTTTCTTCGACCTTTTCTCTCTGGAAAGAAATGTATTTATTCATGCTCCAAACTTGCTACTCATCTTCCTGCTCTCATCCCTAAAAGGCCATCATAATCATGGAGCAAAGCCTTCCTTATTTCCAGTGCCCTCCACAGCTAACACAAGTGACCTGCTGTGCATGGAGTCCTCTCTCCAAGGGCCAAGCCGTGGACCACTTTCAGTAGGAAGAGCACCTCTCCTTAGTTAGGTGGAATCATTCCAGGGACTCGGGCGGCCCCGGAAAGAGCCACATTGACTCAAGTAAGAGAATAAAGAGTTGCTGAATAAGACAGAACCCGAGCACTCACTTCCCCCAAGAGAGAAAAGGTGAAGCTGGTTTTCTGGGACGAATGAGTGAAGTGGATGGTGAAGGGTCACACCCTCTGTCACTGCTGGCTGGGGGCGCAACCCTGTTCACATCCCCAGCTCCAGACACGGGCTGCTCTCGGCTCAGCTGGCAAGAAGGTCTGTGGGGCTTGAATGATCATAATGGGTTAGTAACTAAGGATCCTGCTCTGGAAAATGAATTGCAAAGTTCAGTATGAAGCAAATGGACTGTCTGAAATTCAATTCATATGGGTCCATAAATGAGAAAACTGTGGCTCCAAAATGTTGGGGGTACAAGACAGACATTTCTTCCAAGAGAAAATCCAGACTAAAGGCAGAATTTAAAACTTTATAATTTGGGTATTTACGAATACTCTATGTCTAGTTTTTAAAAGTGAGCTTCGTTAAATGGATTCAGACACTAATTTTTTTTTTTAAAAAGCCCACACTCAAAATGCAAGAGAAAGAGTACTTTCTTCATTAAGGCGAAAGTAGTCACTTGGAACATATAACTGTACTATGAGGGAGGGGAGCGTAATATGGCAATTGTCTCAATTTCCAAGTGAAATCTGAAAACAAGCAGTACGTTTTAGCCTCAAAGCACTGTGCACCCCCACAGAATACAATAATGCCTCCTAGAGTTATGCAGAACTGAGCAATGCAAGGCATGGGATACAGAGAAGACCAGGAAGGAAAAATCTGCTCCACTCTGGATACACATTCAGGTTCTGTCATGAATGCTCCAAAAAAAAAAAAAAAATCTCAATAATCTAAGTAAGTGTACTCACTGATAGTTTTCCAAAACATTGCACTTTTCTGTATGGCTTCCACACAGACTCTGTGGTCAGGGCAAAGGATTTGAGAGAGTGAGAGACATTTCAATTTATCTTTTGGGCACAGGTCCTGGTGAAGTCAGTAGAGAGTAACTTTCAGAAGAAAAGGGGAAATTCCCCACCTCCAGTGTTTCTTCATTTCCAAGCTACTTGAATTAAATGAACATAATGCAGGAATCTTACACTTTCTAGGACAACCTTTCCGTGACAACTCAGGAAAAGAAGATGCCTACATCCCACCGTCCCACCTGTAAGCCCGTGAATCTAAAGTCATGATTTTGAGTTAAGAAAGGAAATACTAAGAAATTCTACTATTATTTCCAGGACGCTTCAAACAATGTGAGTTTCTATGCTCTGTCTACACTGCCTGACCAGGCACTGTGGGTAATGCCCCGAGAGACAGAGGCAGGGTAAGCTTTTAAAGGCACTGCATTTAACAAGCTGGGTTCTTTAACACAAACGTACACATTTCCGTACATATTTATAAGCCCTGGTGGTTATTATTAGGCTGTAATTGTAGTTGTTCTAACACCTAATAAGCCATGGTTGGAAAAACAAAGGCAGGTTAATTTGTGATTTCCTCTACTCATTCAGAGGCAAATTAAGTGTCAAACGGCTAATACGGAACATATTTCATTTTATGAGATTTTAATTTAATTCTGCACCATATCGTTGATGCCTTAATATAGGGTGGTTTATCTAAAAAGAGAAGCAATTTATAAACCTCTTTCAACAGAATCTTTAATGATAGGATATGATAGCTTAATTATCACAGTTCCTGCCATCCTTCTAAACAGAGATCTGCCGGTACTTCCATCATCAACACAAATCCCGTTTTCAAGAGACTTATAATTTTGTTTTTAAACCTGGCACCAGAAGGACAATTATGTGTACAAAATAATGAGAATATCCCCCAATTTTGTCTTGGTATAATTAAAAGTGTTTATCCTAAAAACTCTGTAAGCTCACTTGATCTCATTTTCTAGAAGACAGTTACAGAGAGAGCGTTTTGGAACCTGAGTTCTAGATAAAACCATTTTACTTTTCCAGGATACTGCTTTACGGCTCAGCAAAGATGTCTAGATTTCAGCAATGAAACCATCCTGGCCCAGATGACCCTCTGCTCCCAAAATGATCACAGGCGTCTACTCCTAGCAGCACCTCAGAAGGTGCAAAAGCAAGGAAGGGGTTCATGATTGAGCGAGGCCACTGTTTCTCGGGCCCCCACTGCCTCGAATGCTAACTCCCAGCACTTGTTTAGAGCCCGGGGCTCCGAAGACTGCTCACACTTTTAGGACTTCATTGAACTCCTCCTGCAATTTGGAGAGTCCGGTAAGGAAGAAAACCACATTTCCAGGGGATGAAACCGCTCCACGCAAGGGTAGGTTAGCAGAGTTCCCAGAACAGGTAAGTGTAAATAAAGCAAGCGTGGGGGGATTGGAGCTGTCCTGCTCATCCAGTCTCCCGATGGACAACCTTTTCCAAGGGGCCTAGCCGGGTGCTGGGCACTGCCGGCCAACGAGCAGGAAACCACCAGGAAAGGGGGTATGCACCACAGTGAAGGCTCACGTGGGGTGCTCCGAGGAACAGCCTCGGGAACACCAGCAGAAATGACATTTGAATTAGGCCTTGAGGATGAGGAGTTGAAGCAGAAGTTGGCCATGCAGCAAGGGAGGGCCACTGAGGGCGATGCGGAGAGAATGTCCTGTTACAAAGGCGCACGGGAGAGATGGGCCGTACCCTCCTGGAGCCAAGTGCAAAGCCCAGGTTCTCCACCTACAACCCTCTTAGGGCTAGCAGTCCTGGGAGGCCACAGGCCCACCTCCTCACTACGCTCTGCCCATGGCAATGATGCTCCGAAGCCTCCAGGACTCTCCTGTGGGCCTTGGGACGGTCGACTAGCCTGACACTGTGAATTTTGGTAACAGTCCATTTAGGCAGCTAGAGAACCATTTAGTCAATTGTGTGAAAGTACCCGAAGGCCTGGCCGGAAAAGCAGGAAGTCCCTAAAACCTATAAAAATTCCAGCTCAGCAGTCATACCTGAAATGCCACCCCTAACCCCAGGACTTTCCAAACTTGACCTGCCTCATCTTGTGGTGTCTTTATCACAGGTGAGCTAATACTGAAGGTACAGTGATCAGGGCCCAGAATACAATGTGTGGGCTACATGAGGGCTTGCTATTGTTGTATTCTGCCAAAGAACCAAGACTTGGGATTTTTAACAGTTAAATTCATGTTTGCATTTAATAACAAGGCAAACTGTAATGAACCCATAGGAACTAGTTCATTCGATCATATAAACTCATTTTTTGGGGAAGTTTCTCTGTAACAGGATTTTGGGAAGCACAAAGAACTCTGAAATTCCACAGAAAATCTGATTTAAATTACCACGTCACAGAGACTGGAGTCTGGGAGGAATCAGCCATGTGCATCTCCAAAGCTGGTCTGGTCCTTGCTGGCTCTGTACCACGGGGCAGAGCCTCGTCGAGGACCTTTGTGGGCCCATCTGCCCCGCAAAGCCTCCATACCACAGGGGTGAATTACACGGCAGGTTTCGGCCTGAATTTGGAATGTCCTTCCCTTTTTGTATACGGGTTTTTAACTGGCCTCATGGTTTTATTTGAGTATATTTTTAGCAGGCTTCAGAACCCTGTGAACACTTCCTTGTGTTCCAGTGAAAAATCAAAGAGTAAGTCACAAGTTTCTGTATTCCCTCTCTATAAATACCCACTTCTCCTTTAATGCTCATGGAAGTCTGCAACACAGATTTATTACTTACCTCCAGGCAAATCTGCTCTGAAATTACAATTCAATAATGGGGGATGGATCCAAAAAACTGTTGGTAAAATATTATATGTGTACGTGGGCATGTAGTTACGGCTGTTAATATCAATTAATTCTGTTCACAGAGGAAGACTTGTTTTAAAACAACTTCATTTTTCTTTGGCATATACGTAATTACACGGCTTAACTAATGGCCATGGAGACACAATCTACCATCTAAATAACCAGCATTATTCTTCAAAGTATTATTTGTGCTTTTCTAACTTTACTGTCTCAGAATGCAGGGTGATTACCAGATCTGACTAAATGTATACATCAAGGCCATGAGGAAAGGGGGGCCCCTCCCAGACGCTGGCTCCAGTAATTACAGTTCCAGACGGTCCTCCGGACATGACGATAAGAGAATATCACCTTAGTGTGGAAGTCCGCTACTCTTTTTACCCCCAACCTGGGTGAGATAATATTTGTTTCCACAAAATGCTCTGCTTTCTTTTCTAATGTACGTGATCACCATCATTCTTTCCCTTTATCTTTGTGTAAATCACGCACTTGATCATGGGTGCCATTCTGTTTGGGAGACAGTTCCATCAATCAAGTCCCTGTTGCCGTGCACACCATGGGGGCCCTGAAAATTCACCATAAAAATTTCATGACAATTCGTTGTGCTCGCTGGGACAGGAAGGACTTCCGGGTAATGGGAACATTAGCATGAAAAACTTCAAACCCAATCTCTCCCAGATACATATTCTCTGAGGGGTAAGTTTCCATTAGACCTCGACTGTTTAATTTAGTATTTACAGCCCACAGAACACACATCAGCAAAATATATAGTGAATACTTGCCAGCCACCTAGTGTGACAGGCATTCTTCAGGAAGCAATGGGGATCTGCTTCAGTGAGTCCAGGAACAGACAGGCTTGCCATATTTCAAAAGTAAATCTTACACTCCTACCACATCTTCAAAGCCCGGGAGGCTCACCGTTAACAAAACGTCGTGGGACAGGAAGAGCTCTTGCTCGGTTCTGCTTCGTTAAGGGGTAAAGTTTTACTACTTACACATGCAGTGGAGGAATTGGAGACGGGTCATAATGGTAACGCCCCTCATGATGTCTTGCATCGATTGGTACGGGAGGGTGGAATGCAGGAAAGAGATGAGAAGGGTCTGAAACAGAAAGAAAATCCAGCATGTATAAAAGGAACGCTCTGAAACAGAATCCCAGCCCCTGACACCACACCGCGCTTCTGCCTTCACAATGTAGGCCCGGTCCACTTTCGAGAATCTGTGGAAACACTCTTCCAAGTTCGTTAGGAGGCCACAGGGGACCCCAGAAGTATGACCAAGCACCTCGTACCTGTGCCCCCAAGGACATGGGGGTGAGAAACGCTGTGACAACCCACACGGAAAAACAAGAAAAGGGAATAAGGCATGTCCCATCCTGAAGGGAAGGGTAAAGGGAGCGACAAAACCAAAAGAAACAGATTTCAAGACACACATTTCCTTCTATAATTGTACTGTCAATGGAAATTTAGACAAAGACGTAATATAAATACTAGTTTTGTTTCTCTCATATCCATGATGCTTCACAAAAAAAAGAGTCTTTTTTTTAAAGTCCCTGCTAGAATCCATGGGTCTATTATATACAAGTACGTCTGCTGTCATAGATATGCATGGTACACACACACACACACACACACACACACACACACACATACACACACACACACGATTTTAACATTCAAATGCACACTCCCCTCCTTCCTGTCCTGGGTCAGGCCTCCACAGTCCTGACACAAGCACAAGGACAGCAAATCTACAGGTTAGCCAGAGAAATGGGCTAACGGGGCTGGAGGAGGTGAGCGGACCCTCTCACACTGACAGGGAGAGGCTGGGAGCAAAGGAAGGCCCCCACCCTGACATTCACCTCGGACCCAGACTGGCCTCCCCCTGTTGGGCTCAGGCTGGGGTTAGCGTTCCCTGGGCTCCTCCTATGTGTGTGCTACCTCAGATAGTTCCTCAACTCCATTGACTAGAGTAACTTAAGCGGACCGTCTCTGACAAATCTGAACATCAAGGTTTTTGTTTTTGTGTTTTTTTTCTAAATAGTGATCCACTGTAAAAACCTGAAGAGAATTTTGCCAGATTTTAACATGAGAAGCTTGGTTGATCCCAAGTTTCTCCCCAAGTTTTAGGAAGCAAAGAAGGTACGGCTCCACGGCCGTGAGCCTTGCATTACGGCATATACGCCGAAGCCTCTCTTCACATATTGCCTTCCACACACGCATGAAGCCATCCTGCTGCTATTGCCCGAAAAGAGTCCCAGGGATTGATGTGCACACCAAAGGTGCCTCAGGAGGGCTTCCAGCATTTTCTAAAAGTCTGAAGGTTTTGCTAGACCTGAGGTAGCCGGTAGTACAGACGATCTAAATGAGGCCCTGCAAACGGGTTCTGAGTTGCATCTGGAAGAAGGGACACAGAACCTCCAGGTGGGGGTGAGGGGCTGTGCCAAACACGGACCAGGCGTGACCCACCCCCGCACCATGGATGTGCACACGTCCCCATGTCTGAGTGGTGCGTGTGTGTGTGTGTGGAATTCAGGTGTTTTTCCTTTTCCTCCCTATACATTTCTCTTTCTCCTAAATTTTCTTCAACAAGCATCTTTTAGAATGTCAACATAACAAATTTTTTTAAAAAAAAATTATGAAATCTTACTTCCCTTGTTCGAACTTTGCCCTTGCTTCCTTCCTTTGAGAATCGACCAGTAAGGTTAGGAGGAAAATAAATAAAATGAGTGAAAAACTATTGACACCACGTTGACAGAACCAAGGCAGTGCCCGAAGCTATGGGTCCACCAGATGTAGAACCTTTCTTGGAAAACCTCTAGGACTGGGAGAGGCATGTCATAACAAAAAGGCTTTCTGACTGTATCCAGGGCTGCTGGTAAGATAAAGGAGAGAGAAGAGGAATCATCGCGGGGCCCGGCTAGTCACTGTGATACTACCAAGAACAGCCATGCTGGAAACTGAACGGGTGAAGGATTTCCAACCACCTCATCACTTGCCACACTATACACTGTATAAATTCCACACAAGAAAAAAATCAATTCTACTTTAAGTGCACTGCTTAGGACTTAATATTAAAGGATGTTGGCATCTTTTGTAATGCAAATCTTGATGGCTGGCATGCTAAGTTTGAAAGTTGATCCAGCACTGCTGTCAAATTCAGTCTGGGCGTCCCGTGAGTCAGTCATCCTGCAGAGCCAAAATGTCCAATTTCACTTAACCATTTTCGACGAAAATTATTCATCCTTCTTAAAACAACCTACAGTTGAGTGGAGTAATCTTTTTCACTAGTTTGAAAGTCTGACACATGTTCAGTAAATATTTCCAGATTTTGAATTTTGAACCAGGCCTCAATGTGTCAGATTTGAGTCCAGGGTGAGGGGGATGGCCACTAGACGCCGGGGTGGCTCCTTCAGTGGTTGCTGCTCACGTGAACACGCTTGCTTCCCGTGGACTTCAAACTTAGTTCACGTCATCTGCTCTTGGAAGTCAGAGAAATAAGGCCACGAGCACTGTGTTTCAGTCAAGCATTCATAAAGTCTGACCCACCTCCTGAGGGTTTCTCCCACATATTTTCCAGGGCCGTTTTGAGGGACATTGTGACAAACACATCGGAGTTGGAAGATCTTTTCACATCTTCCCTTCCTGGCTCTTGGCTGTGGTCTGTGTGATTTAATTCTCTCCACCAGGTAAGTGGGTGTCAACTGTATCTGCTTTTCTCTACGTGGGTTCAACAATGAATTACAACAAGGCACAAATCCACATTTTTCATATACAAGGGGCTCAAAATGTGTGAATTTATTCCACTTTCAGTATCTGCCTCATACAACCAGGAAGTAACACCCCTTCTCGTCGTTTGAGTTTTGATCATGATGTTGCGCTGATTATGTGCACACAGGGAAAGACCGACCTGTTGATCCTATAAAATCAAGAGTGCACCCGAGCAGCATAAAAATCTCCTCCCTAAGAAAACCTGGAGAGCTGTCATGGACATTTAAAAGGCACCGCCACCTTTTCACTTTAACGAGAAGGTATTTTTACAAGATTTTAATTCACTCTTATTCTCGCCCTCTCTCCTTTCAGAATGAAAGAGAAAATGACCACGCACTGCAAAAACAATTTGAGAGGAAAACGGAAGGCGCAATTATTGGGACATTCGTAGTCCTTCCTCACTGTTGCGTCTGATGTCTTGTGAGCTTTAAAGTTCATTCTGACTGAGAGTATGTGTTTATTTATGTCCTAAGGAAATCTGTGGATTCTGCATTCTGGAATTAGGGTAAATAAAGAACAAAAATTAAGGGGATTGATCTGATTTGAGCACACACATCTGGTCTTAGTTTAAGCATTTTACTCTTTCTATTTGCTTCCCTCTTGATGCAGCCTGAAATAAGTTCTCTTGGACTGATGAAGTCTGTGCAAACAACTCTTCCTGGGGTGTCCGTGATCAGTGGAGACCACAGCTCCTGAGCTACCTTCCGGAAAAACGCACTGCAACACCCCTCCTGCACTTCGAGACATGCCTGAGCATGGCTTCACGGTATAAACGAAGAATAAAAAAAAAAAAGAGAGAGAGAGAACAATTCTGTCCCGTCCCATCTGTGCCATCGCATGACATTAACCCTCACACATTGCTCCCACAGAAAAAAGTACCCAAATCCTCCAAAGCTGGGTGCTTTCCTTGCATCTTGGCCTGTCGTTTGTATGTGGAAGATCGGCAGCATATTCCATCACGGGCCCAAGGAGCTGTCCAAGAAAACCCACACGACAAGAACAGGCGCGTGTCGCTAGCAGCCACCATAATTAACCACCACGCGGGTGTCTATTTACACACGAGCAGCGCAGCTGTGGAACATCATAACTCAAGTGGATGTGTGCAGAAAGATGCCGCACCGCAGCCCTCTCCTGCTCGGGCCCTTGACAAAACACCGCGTGATGACTTTTCCAAAGTCAGGAGAAAACTGCTGAAGCAGAAGGAAGTGCCACTAAACCTGGCTACCTCCTATTTATCATACAATTTCCTGACTGATGGTTCCACAAACCAGCTGCTAAGTGCTGTGTACTCTACTGTCAGCAAACTAATGGGCTAAATGGAAGACGGGGAGAATAATGTGCAGAACTGGTAGAATCAATTTTACTGAGGGAATTAAAATTCTACCAGGTGGGGGTGAGGCTGCGGAGCCGTGGTAAGCAGTCAACTGTACATGCTTATGGTTGCAAAGATGATTTATTGCATACTTGCAAGAGGCTTGACTATTAGACCAAATTCCTCTTGTACTAACCAGAGATTTGAAGAGTGCATATTATCCGAGGCTTCAGTGGAATAGCCTTTAAACCCCATAAATATGTAATTGGCTTGACACGTGTTTAAGCTGAAATGCATAGTAAAAATATTTGTGCTGGGTATAGTTGTCAGTGTTCGATTTCATGCTGGCTGTCATCACGGTACGCATTAAGGGTCTCATTAGGAATGAGAAGCATTGATCTCGAGGTCTCTTCACAACAGCCTGGGTTGATCGTAAAAGCTATACCCAGAGAAAGACACTTGGAGATTTATCTTCGGTTGCATCTTTCTCCCAAGAAATAGTTTTAGTATCCTCGGGCTAGAAGATCTCTTAGAAGCCACTCTGGAAACCTGTCTTTTAAGGTATGAAATTTCCATATAAAAATTGCAGTTTAAAAAAGAGAGATCAAAGTTGGCTCATTTCGTGCCCTAAAGGAGTATAATTCACAGAGGGTACTTGAGGGTCCAAGTTCTCCTGGCTAATTTAAAGACTGAAGTCACCCGTGCACTCACTTTGGAACTTATCCGAGACCATAACTAGAGATTATTTTTCCTGTCATTAGGGCAAAACCCTGCCCATAGGAATGTCCAAGCCCCTCAAAGTCACTCAATCACCTGTTGTCAGCAGAAATATCATTAAAATCCCATGTGGCCACCAGCCACTATACCAGAACCAAAATAATCACCTGGTGGCTATTGAATGAGAGGTCTCAAGCCAGAGAAAGGGAGAGGGAGAGAGACCCTTCCCCCTTCAGGGAGATGGGGAAGAGTCACCAGGGGTCTTGTCTCTGCCTCTTCCGCCCTGGGCATCCCCAGTCATCACCTCAGTCCCTGCGAGACCTCTGCCAGGCCTCGGTGGCCTGAGGGAGACACCACCCAGCGGACTGACTTGAACATCCGGTGGACTCACCCCGCGGCGCATGAGGAATCTTCTTTGCGGTCTCACATGCTTGTGGCACAGAACTGAAAAACATCTCCAGTATCATTAGCGTTTATAAGACCCTCTGTAGCATGGCGCAAGTTTTAAGAAACTGGTTTTAATATACTTGAGAAATCTATAGATGTCTTCCACTTAAAAAAAAAAAAAAAAGATCTATTATTTTGTTACTTTATACCACGGCAGCAGCCTTACTTGGAAAGAATATGCTACGGGAGGGATGTGCAAACTACTGTGTGTGGGCCAGTGTTTGTCAATAAAGTTTTATTAAAAGACACGCATGCTCTTTTGCTTACAAACTGCTTATGTCTGCTTCCACACAACAGCGACAGAGTTGACTAGTTATGACAGAGAACACATGGTCCACAAGGTTTGACATATTTATTGCCTGGCCTTTTACAGAAAACCATTTGAAGAAACTGCGTGTCCTAGAGCACCACAATAAAGTACTTTTCTGAAATTCTTACCTTTCAGAAAAACCGCCCACAGATTTTTTCTTTCCTATCCATGTAGTTTTTGACTGATAGCACTACATATGTAAAGTACTTAGATACCAATCTGTGTCATTTAAAAAATATCTTTACAGAAGTGTTCATACTAATAATTATTCTGAAAAGGGATACTTATCCTGCGATTTTGGCAAAACCTATCCTAAACAAATTCTAGGATAGGCAAGTTGATGGATGAAACTGACTATAAATTTAGCAAATAATGGCAATAATCATTTAACACTTGCAAATTTAAGTTTCCTTATAAATTAAGTAAAATATACACAAAGTTTCATAGAAGGCTAATTATTTTTTTTAAAGATTTTATTTATTTGAGAGAGAGAGAGAGACAGCACAAGGGGGGGCGGCGCAGAGGGAAAGGGACAAGCAGACTCCCCTCTGAGCAGGGAGCCCGATGTGGAGTTCGATCTCAGGACCTGGAGATAGTGACCTGAGCCAAAGGCAGACACTCAACCAACTGAGCCACACAGGCACCCCCATAGAAAGCTAAATAACAACAAAAACTATGCTATTAAAACCCAATAAATTTTATTTCTGGCATTCCTGAATGTGTAAATTTCCATGGGCATTTCCCACTACGCAAACAACAATCTTTCTATCGTTTCTTCCGTGCAAGCACGTAGGCATATTAAATTAATTAATATTTTAGACCTAAATGCTATCCAGCACTTCACTCTGGTCATACCATAATCCATCCATACCACGTTCCTTAACAAACATAACTACGTATTTCCAAAAGAAAATGACAAATAGCCCTCTGCCTTTACCACCTTGAATGTGTCATGGGTAGGGAACAAACAATTGATCTCTCCCCTTTTTGGTTCCTTCTAACTTCCTTCATCAGCAAGCCTTTGCACATTTCTCCGCTAAAAATCTCATCCCCTAGATTCCCAATGATGGAAATAGACCACATCTATCTACTGGCCAACCAAAGGAATCCTTCCACCCAGTCTCTGAAATGTGTCTTGCCTATGATCCCATATATATGCATCCATGACATTTTTGTTGTCTCTAGCTTTCCTGCCAGGATAGAGAGAAAAAGTAAACAGAAGAAAAGGCAGCACAGAGAAATGAGAGAAGGTTCACAGCGATTTTACTTAAACTGCAGAATTCTCTGGGGGAAATCACATGACAACATATAAGGATTCACTACGTCTAAGAGTGGCAAACCCATTTACTTTGAAATACACTAATGGTGTATTTCCAGTGACACTAGTAAGCTTGGAAATTAAGAGATGGGAATTGATTACTAATCACAAAGTCTTATATCAATGACCATTTTTTGGTACAGCACAATTCAAAAGCCAAATTCATAGCTCCAAAAATCTGCAGTACGATTCTTAATGCTGATAACATGAAAGCAGAGGATGAAATGTTTGCAGGAAAAGTGTTCGGTATCTCGGATCTAACTACAGAGGCCTTGGAAACACAGTGGACTCAGAGGTTGCCTGGTTTAGTTAGTAAGCCAACCACTAATCAACAAAGGTAAGGTCTAGAAGTTGTTTCCTATCCAAAACAAATCTACTCAAAAAAGAGCTCCCAAACACTTTTTCAGTGTTGCAAAATTAGCAGAAGCAGGTAGTGAAACGTGATAGCAAAGGAATACAATGTTTTATATTTTATAAAACTCAATACACATTTCCTCATGGGATGCTCTTGGCAACCCCAAGAATCATTTCCAAAGCTTTATTATTATTCCCCTGAGTCTTGTTTCTTTTTATTTCCTATTATCATGACAATCTAGAGAGTTAAGAAGGGACACTTCCACTATCTGCTCAGAAAATTAAATGATCTACCCAAAGCTGCATAAAACTAAGGCCTTGTGACCCAAAGAGGGGCTCTCTCTATTGGGCTGGCAGAGCACGCTGGAGGTGGCAGATTCCAGGCACCGTGAAGCCCTACTGGAGTCTCAATCCTGCTTCTGAAGCAGGGGGCATGAGGAACCCCAGCCCGACCTGGACAGAGACTGACGGGGCTGATGCTCGGAGCATCAGGGAGTTATCTGTGTCTGCGGAGTCCCACGGTACAGAATGAGGCCACTCATCCAAGTCCGCGTGAGAAATATTTTGATGACAGTAGAAAACCAGCAGTGACCTCAGGGGTATGCTGGCTGGCGTCTTTGCAGCCAATGAGAAATAAATGAGGCACATATTCATTCGGTTCAGTATCAGACAAGAAACTGGTGAAGAGTAGATTTTTGGGGCGCCTGGTGGCTCAGTCAGTTGAGTGTCCGACTCTTGATTTCAGCTCAGGTCAAGATTTCAGAGTCCAGCGATGGAGCCCTGCCTAGGGCTCCACGCTCAGCGGGGAGTCTGCTTGGGATTCAACCTCTTCCTCTGCCCCTCCCCCCGATCATGCTCTCGCTCTCTCAAATAAATAAATCTTTAATTAAAAAGAGAGACTTTTTGGGGCAACTGGGTGGCTCAGTCGGTTAAGCAACTGCCTTCAGCTCCGGTCATGATCCCTGGGCCCTGGGATCGAGCCCTGCATCGGGCTCCCTGCTCAGTGGGGAGCCTGTTTCTCCCTCTGCCTTCTGCTCCCCCTGCTTATGCTCTCTCTCTGTCAAATAAATAAAAATAAAATCTTTTAGAAAAAAGAGAGAGATTTTTATTCTCTCCTCTTTAAACTCCACTGGCCACGCCATTTCCAGTTCCCATCAATCAGTAACCAAAGGTCTTTCAAGGTTTACCTCATTAACAGTAATTACTAATAACGATAGAAACAGTCACAAGTATGAGTACTTTAACCCATGTCAGGTACTGTACTAAGTCTTTTAGACTCATGACCTCACTTATGTCTCCTGATAACCCTAGGAACAGGTATGATGAGTCCGCCCGTTCTTTCACTGGAGAGCAATGGTGACGGCCCTTGCTCAGGCAAATGCAGGAAAACATGGCACACCAGTGTCTTTTTCACTCCAAAGCCAGCCCTCCGAGGCTCTACTTGAGGCTGCCAGAGTTCAGGCTTTCTATCATTTCTTATCTAAACTGTACTCTCCAGACTTATATTCTTGTAACTTAGACTGGCCATGTCCCTCCCTGCTCCCCGGGTCTGCAGTGGCCCAGTATCACCTTCCCAATGCAACGCAACCTCCGATGGGCAGTCAAGGCCCCCAACAACCAGGTTGCATCCCCATGTCAGTGCTCCCGTGTGCAGCCGCTCATTGTCTCTGGTGTCCCCTCGGTGGAGAATGAACTCCCTCCTACTCAACTTTTACTCTGTCTTCAAGACTCATGCAAATGCCACCTGGTCAGTCCTGCTAGGGACCCAGAGGGAACACTTGCTCCGTCTTCCCTTCTCCATCATTCGGGTTGTGTGAGAGCACCATGGACAACCTGTGCGACTCCGTCCACACCTCCACGCACTCCCCCATCTCTTCCCCCACTAGACTCAAAGCTCTCAGAGGGCCCTGGTGTTCCTCCTTAAGCGCTCTCCCTCGCACAAGTATAAGATGACTCAAGACTGAGCTGTGAGCATGGCTGGGGCAGGTGAACACCCATGAAGAAGAGAGGCGCTTACTCCGTTCTGTGGTCATTCCGGGCATCCCTGTCCTGGCCCGCTGTCAGATCAGGACGGTCTACTTTCCTTTCCAGGCCCAGGAGAGGCACACCTATCCTTGTAGGAACCCACTAAATGTTTACTACAGGCATGGCGAAGGGCACAGGGAAGACTAGGAAGGAAACTGAGGCATGGGATGGCAGCAGCGGACCAGGCCAGTCTCGTACGCGGGCGCTGCAGGACTCCCCATCACCCCACGGGCCTCCAGCAATAGCTGCCTTGCCATCTCTTTGGAGTCCTCCCTGTGCAGGATTCCAGGTGCCCTCCCGCATTCCGAACACACACGGGGCCAGTCCCAAGAGATGCCTGCGCACGCAGGGCTTCGCCATGGCTCTGCCGCTCACCCTCCAGCCCTGCGAGGCTGCCTGCTGCCTGCCACATGGCCAGTCACTTCGTGTGGGCAAGTGAAGCCACCATCCAAACCCACCCTGCCGCCCCCCAGCCTGGGAAGACAATGGTGGGCGATCAGCAATAACCTCCCCACTCTGGACCTTTTCCAAGACACCGAATGCCCTTTCCCGCCAAGAAAATGTTGATGCTTCAGTGAATTCGGGATACTTGAGCAGGCTAACACCCATATGGAAAAAAGCTCTTTGACACAAAAGGTTGGAGGTCAAAAGTTTAAAAGCTCAGGACACAAATGACAGGCGCCCCCTCGCCCACACTCTCCCTCTTTTTGTCAATAACATCAAAGGCCCTGGCCTGTTCTTAATGCTATTATTGTTATGCCTTTGGAATCCATTGAAATTCCAGCACATTTATTGCACACCGGGAACCCTGAAAGCCTCCACTTTCCTGTCCCTTAAACCCTGACTTCTCACTGTCTATGAAGCCTCATGAAGCAGGAACACACAAAGCCTTTAAGGAAAGAGTTTATTTTAAGGGCTCCTCTCACCATGACTATAAAATAATAAAGCCCGCAAAGTGATTTTCTTGCCAGGATGAGCAAGGAAGTCAGAGAGAACGGGGAGAATCCACTGCTGCTAGGGTACAAAAAAAATCTCCTTCACATTTTTTGGCTCATGAGAATGTAAGGAACTACTAAACCATTCTTCATTTTTCTTGTATTACTCTTTCCTCTCCAATTCCTGGCTGTGCAGATAAAAAGCCCCAGAACTGCCCACATGGGATTCAGAACAACTCCAAGGTCCACTCCCCCAGATTCACACTGGGACTTCCTCTCTTACTGGCTGCCCTTCGCTTTCGCCACCATCTTATCTGACTTTCTCTTGATTCTTAGCCTAATTCCTTTTGGGATGCTAAATACATTTCAGATTGTCTCTGTTTTGCCATCTCCTGGAGTACCTGCTCTCACGGTAATGCCCTTGGATGTCTAAACTGTCCTGCAGGCAAGAGGAGCCTCGCCCTGAGCACCCAAACTTCTGGTAGAACACCTCACCGCGTCTACAGAGAACCAGAGGCCATCCTACAGTCCAGACAAGTTAACTGCTCCAAAACACCCAAGAGCAATTCAAATTGCCGGCATTCCATTTTAGGACTGGGGTAATGATAGATAAATTGGGATGTCAACAAACCTTCTAGTCTATTCAGCTGGGCACTGTCAGGGACACTTGTCTCTGGAGAGGCCAATGGTCTTGAGATCGCTTTCACTAGGCAGGGGCTTTGGGCTCGCTACCCATAGCTCCCTGAAGCCCAGGGTTGCCTGCCCACTTCCCCTACTGCTCCCAGGACTGCCCACGGACCACTGGCCTGCATCCTACCTCCAACCTCTGCAGTGATCCTTGAGAGATACACTGTCTCAAACGCGTGCCAACTGGCCCGTTCTCCCCCGGGCCCTCCACCAGGATGTGGTGGCAGCTCACCTTTGTCTAAAAAGGCCGAGGCTCTCAATGTGATCTACATCTGAGTCCTCTCTTCCCTCTTCCCAAAGTGACCCTGGTTTCTAGAACAACTGTGTGGGACCCTGTCTTAACAAACTATACTTAGCAGGTGTCTAAATTCAATGATGTTCATTCGTTCTTCCCATGGGCCCCCGAGGACAGAGAAGGTGATCTACTTCTGGGGTCCATATCTACACCTGTGTACACCTAGAGCCCTAAGGACTATGGCCTTAATACACAGACATGTATCACTTCCAGTAACAGTGGACACACCCTTCCAAAGATGACTGTATCCTGCACTTTTTTCAATGAGTTTCCACTTGTCAGCAAGTCTAGACACATTTCTTGACAGCAAGGCTGCTTCTCACCCTTTGCTGTTTGTTAAGTGTTAATAAAGACCCAAAGAATGATAGTTTGAGAATCTCAATGTATTTAGAACAAAGCATGGGTTTAGTAATTGATTCCATGAAACTGACCAAATTGATGATAATCTACTGGTCGTCTTGGAGCACTATCTCTAGTACGCTTTCTGTAGGAAATTTTAGAAAAGCCATCCTTCCCACTCAATCTCCCCTTGTTCAAAATCAGGAGGCCAAATATTCAGCACACTGAATAATGAATGCACATGGCAGCCTTTGTAGGACAATATCTACTGGGTATATCCTTCCCACAGTAAATGGCTTCTCTCCATCTGTCCACACAGCTGTAAATGCTTCCCATTGTAAACCATATTTTATAGATATACATAGAAACAAATGACAATAATGACTATAATCATAATATAGATTTTTTTTTTTACCCATAACATAAGGTAAGACCCAGCCCTATTTACTCCACAAAGTTGCTCAAGGGGCCAAGAGACATAGGTGAAGGTAGTTCATAACTTCTAAAGTACTCACATTTAAGGGGTCATTGTTAATTCTAAGTGCTTCTCCTTCAATACCAACATCTAAGTAAACATCCATAATAGTCAACTTCTTCACACAGATATCTTCAACATCATACCTCATCTGATGGCTCAGCCCTTGCACTCAAGCCTTCACTGACCATGAGACACGTGAAGGGTTCTCCATGTCTTTGTTTCTCAGTGAGTTCTGTGGCAATGACCCAACTCCATCCCCCAAATTCCAGATTAGCCATACGTGGTCGTCAGCTCAACCACTGGGGGAGAAGGGGAAAAAAATTACAGCCACAGAAAGATTCAAATAATAAACAGCTATTGCTTACTGAGCACTTACTCCGTGCTAAGGATTACCCTCAACACATTTCACATATATATTTTTTTTAATATTTCATTTATTTATTTGACAGAGAGAGAGAGACAGCGAGAGAGGGAACACAAGCAGGGGGGGTGGAAGAGGGAGAAGCAGGCTTCCCGCTGAGCAAGGAGCCCGATGAGGGGGCTCAATCCCAGGACCCCGGGATCATGACCTGAGCTGAAGGCAGACGCTTAACCGAGCCACCCTGGCGTCCCAACATTTCACATATTTTTAATATGACATTACACATCTCAGTGAAGTAAGTGTTTCCTAACTGTGTTTCACAAATGAGAAAACAGGGAGGAGAGAAGACAGGAAGTTAAAGGCATCAGGTAGGAACTGACAAAGCTTGGCCTCAGGTGCATCATCCCCCAGACTGCTGAGCCCGGGAGCTGTGTGCATTACCCAGACCCCCACTCAGAAGGCCCCCGCTTGCTTCCATGTCCTGCCACGGCCATCTGGAAATTCGTAATAATTTCTGAGCAAGGGTCCGTCATTTTCTTTTTGCAGTAGGCCCTACAATAATCACTTTGCTCCTTCTGAGTACAGGCATACCTCCCCTCATAGGTGTCCTGCTGCTTCACCCCTTGACGAAGGCTAAAGCAGCTAGAAGGCCTCCTCCTCCATCCACCCAGTTATCACTCAAGAGCTCAGCTCTTCCCCGGGGCCAGAGGCAGGAATAGGGTGGGCCCTATTTCCGCCACGTGTCCTCTGGTCCCTCGCCCCAGCACCTGAGACTTCTCCCAGACACCGGGGGACACTGGGGACCCAGCTCGGCAGGGAGCAGGTCCTCACCACGCCTGGCCAGGGCGGATGCAGGCTGGCCCCCAACATGATACTCCCTGGCCAGCCTTCACGGTTGCTAACAAAGTCGCCCCACCATCCGCCAGCCATCCTGAGGGCTAATTGGCTGGTTTTAATCAAGACTGAATGAAGCAGAAGTCCCGCTACACATAAATAAATCACAATTACTAACTGCAAGCCTTGAACGGCTCTCTCCTCCCCTGTGGCCCCGGCAGAGGAATTCCCAGGCCCGCCAGGGCCAGCACAAAAGCCCCAGCCTGGCCCGGCAATATCCGCTCACTGTGCTCCGTTTATCATTTCAACAGTTCCTTAACGACTCTTCCCGGAGGGGAGCGAGGCCAGACTGTTTTCCTTCCCTTCACAAAGCAGATATGCATGGCTTATTTGAATGTCTCCAACGTTTACTTTAGTCCCGGTTAAATACCTTCCACTGCAGAGTCAAACAAACAGTTCACTTCATTAGAAAGGCAAACAATTTAGCAAGAGAATACCAGCACTTGAGGGGAACCAAGCTGGGCCGGGAAACCCTCTGCCGGGGAAACAGGGGCCTGGCGCTCAAGCCCAAGAAGCAGCGCGTGGAACTCACTTCAAAAGCCCTTTCACAAATACTTCACACATTCACTGGTAATTAACAGATAACCCCAAAGAGATTATCTGCCCGGAGGCTGAGGGCCCTAGAGGATTAGCCACAGGGCTGCTCTGGAAAAGGCAGGGCCGCGAGGGCACACCTTTTTTTCCCAGAAGTTCAAGTCAATAAAATCATCTGGGAACACACCAAAGTGAGCAGCTACCCCCAGTTTAAAAGAATGAAGCAACACCCCCATCGAAACAATACTCATTTCTGCAACAGCTGCAGAGTTGTGCCTGGGAATAGCACAGGGGCCCGGGCAGGCAACTAGTGGACGCACGCGGGCAGAAAGTTCCGGGACAGGGACCAGGACGGGAGCGCGATGCCCGCTGGGGTGTCCTGAAGATCCCAGCTTTCCTGGCACACAGCTGGGGCACACTGGAAAGCCTGCGGAAGGGATGGTGAGATTAGAGCCCGTCCTTCTGTGGTGGCTGTGAGGGACCCCACAGTGGAGAGGGTCAGTGGCCCCTAGAAACCTGAAGCCACCTGGGGGACAGCGGGCAAGCCCCGACCGCTCGGGCCACTCGCTGCCCAGCCTGGCCTCAGAGCCCCTTTGCAGACAGAAAGAGAGCCCCTCGCCTGTCACCAGCTGGCCCCACGCCACTGTACCTCAGGGGTTCTCGTCACACCTGTCCTTGCCGAGCCAGGGCATAGGAAGCCCTCTGGGGAGCATATTTAAAAAACAGAAGGACTCCCCTCTTTCTTCCTGAAGAACACACATATACCCATTATCGCCGCCCGTCCCATATATATTTATACACATATCAAAACAGGAAACTGTAACATCAAACAAGAATGGTCTGGGCGGTACGGACGTCGTCCTATTACACTTGAATTGGGGTTTCACCCATGTTGTGGTTGTGCTGGACAGGGTCAGATTAAGCAATTCTAGTACTCATGGCTTTTAAGAAGTTGGTAAACCTCAAATGCCAACTGCAATAAATCATACAAGTCTCTATTAAAACTATAAATCACTCATGAAATTTAATACTGTCATGAAGAGTAATTAAGTGCTAATGTAATAAATCTACAAGAGGGGAAAAAAACACAATAATGCAGAATCTTAAGAGTAAAGGAATGCTCGTGTAGTAGAGTTTTATGACAAATCTTTGTGCCCCCTAATTATTGTGCCTGTTTTCCTATCCAAAGCCAGTGGGCCTTGATGGGGTGAAAAAAAAAAAAAAGTCACTGAAGGGCCACATTCTCAAATATAACTCAGGACTAAGCGCCAAAGACATAATGCCCTTCTTTACTACAGGAAAACACCACCGGAACTTTACTTCTGCCCTATCCTGTTAAGGAAAACAGAAAGGAACGAAGGAGAAATAAAGCAGAAGACTAGGGCAGACTCTGTCCAAGCAGCATCCTGGGTTTGAAAGGAAGTTTTAGGAGAAAGTCACAGTTTTTAAAATGTTACCACTTCATGTATATGACCCTTCACATAACAGCTTTGTTGATAAACCATTTTTTCTCACTTCTTCAATGACTCTGAATCTCAACATTTTAGATAGGATCATCAGAATCAGGGATGATTTCCTGGGCTGCGTCAGTCTTACAGCTCAGGACTCAATGACCCGCTGGAAGAACATGAATCGTAAAAATCGGCACCCTCCTAATCAACACTGCTGGTTTCCAGGCGCCGTGTGGGCCCTGCGGACGTGAAGCCCCTGATAGGCAGCCCTGCCCGAGGTGCGCACAGGGACCCGCGTGTCACAAAGCTACTGCCGAGGACCCCAGCTCCAAGTCCTACAGAGAAGATGGCACTCAGGTGAGCATTGGTGGGGGGGGGGGTTGGGAAGAGGGTCAGAGAAGCCTCTTCTCCTTGAGCAAGAAAGAGCCTGGTTAGAAAGGCCAGTAGGAGCCTGGGGAGAGAACCTGCAGACAGAGGGCACAGAGCAGCAGACCTATAGGGAGGAAGGGGTTGCTTCCGAGTGGGGTCCGCCACCTTCACTGTGCCTCCCAACCCCTGGCTGCTTTGGTAAAAATGCCAGCTCCTGGGCCCACCCTTGGAGCTGCTGCTTCAGTAGGGTGGGAAGCGGGGGGTCTGCATTTCGAACAAGTTCCCAGGTGGTGCCAATGCCGCTGGTAGGGTTGTGGAAGAAAACGAGGCCATGCCTACAGCCAGGAGGGTTGCACAGGAGAGACAGAACTGACCAGACCCGCACATGGGAAGTCCAGGCTTGGTGGTTAGGGAGGCCGGGCTGCAGTAGGATGAATCAGGTGAGGAGTGAGAGATGGACAGGCTCATATGTGGCGCAGGGCAGTGGGGATGGGAGTGAGTCGGTGGAGGGAAGATGCGGAAGAATGACGACAGGGCAGAGGGACCCGAAGGGGCAGCCCATGCCGTCAGAGTGATGAAGCTGGCCAGGGGAGGGTACAGAATGACAGGACGACATGTGCGGGAAGGCCGATCATGAGGGGCGGACGGAAGAAGAGAACAAAGCAGGGCTGCGTGGGGGGGGGGGGCGGGCACCAGAGACCCAGGAGAACCAGCACTGAGTGCTTCTGGAGAAGCCCAAGGAAGGAAGCTGCTTCAAGCAAAATGCACTGAGGCCAGGGCTGCCTGGGGGCACAGGGTGTGTGTGTGTGTGTGTGTGTGCATGCGCACCACGGGGGTGGCAGGGGTGATGGGGGTGGACAGCAGGGAGCAGGGGAGATGAAGACCACCCTTCCACACTCCCAGAAATCTGGCCCCTGAGAGAGAAGAGAGGGTGAGACGACAGCAGCTAAAGCGGACCCAGGGAGGAGTTGGGTGGGGGTGTGTTTTCTGTTTACAGATGGGAGGCGTCTGACCCCATGGGAGAGGAGTGGATGGTACCAGTCACCAGGCCAGAACAGGAAGCAGGTGAGCCCAATTCATTCCCCAGAAAGAGAGGGAAGGGGCTGACTTTCAAGTGTTGGGTAAAGGTAAAGGTGCCTCTTCCCACCCCTGGCTTGCTGGAGAAATGTCAGATTTGCTGGCATTGGTGAGTCAGAGGCAGCTCTTTTAAAATTGAGGCCATAGTGGCTTTTCGTTTTGTTTTGTTTTGTTTTTTAAACAAAAGGTAGGGTGCAGTCCATTGCTTTTAGGGATTTCGGCTCAAAGGATGCCTTCAGAATGCTGACACTCCTCGCTTCCTTTCCGCTGGCAAATGGAATTGCTGAAATCAGCCAAGAGGTTGTGCTCCTGGGTCCCTTTGGATCCCTGACCCGCGACTGCCCCTCTGTCACCCCGAGATGTTCTTGGCCTGGAGAGAAAGGAGGAGGTGATTCCAGGGGCCAGATCAGAGCAGTGGAGAGTAGACAGACACAAGACAGAGAAATCTACAGTGGAAATCCACCATCAAACCAGATCCCACTCAGGAGGAAGAGCCAAGCACCAGGTGCTGCTGGAAGATAGCAGCCTGCAAGCTGGGTGTGAGCCCAGAGACCTCAGGCGCAGGACAGCACCGGGGAGGGGGGCAGAAGCGGGGCGGGGGGGGGGGCACAGGGGGCAGGCCTGACCCCTTGGCAGCAGCTGCAGGTGCTCCAAGGCCAGCAGAGGGGGCGCTTAATAAAAGCTGTGGTCAATTTCACCCCTTTCACGGTCCTGAGTTCGGTCTCTTTATTTACAGCCCCGGACACGCCCTGGGAGTTCAGAGCAGCCAGGAGCCAGGAAAGGAGCGGGAAGGGAGACAGCAGAGGCAGAAAGAGTTAACAGGCAACAGCTTTCACAGGGTAAAGCGTTTCAGAAACAGAGAATTCACAGGCACTCCCTGCTGCTTTTATGGCTTTCGCTCAACAGCTGGAGAAAATGTTTGATCAAAATATTTGTATTATTGTGTTTAAGGGAAATGACATATGACAGCTCATTATCCCAAACTCCGAATTCCCACAGCATCTGTCACAGCCACCCTACTAGAGACAGTCACTCCCACCCACCCCCCACCCCGAAAGATGGAGAGGCGTGGGGGAGAAGACGTGAGATGGATAGCAGCACGTATCAGACCCTGGACATTCCCAGCCCCAGAGGCCCGGGCTCCCAGAAGAAGGATGGGCGCTGCTGGTGGGCCCCCAAAGACCTCCTTGCTCTCCCCGGCCAGGAGCACGGGGACGACACGCAGGGCGTCAGTGTCCCAGGAAAGGGCCAGCCAGGATCTCCCCTCTTAGACATCATTTGGCAAGATTATTTGGCAAGCTCTCTTTATTGATTGGAATTTTAACAAAATCTTCTCTCCCAGGCCGTCTGCCTCCAGGCAGATTTGAAAGAAGAGAATACAACTTTTTAAACATTATCATGCCATTTTTCTCCATCCTGAAGTGAGAAACTGCATGATGGCACAGAGCTCGTCTGTATAAGCCTAACCATGACAATCTCAGAGTAAAGAAGGGGGCTCGGCTCTGCTCTTGCCATGTCCCTAGGAACAGATGTCTGCTATGTTCTCTGCTAGACACGCAAGGGAAGGAAGATCATCTGCTGAGGGCTTACTGTGTGTCTAGCCCATTTCTGAGAATTTGATTTACCTTCTTCTATTCCCACAACAATCCCAGGAAGTGCGCGGTATCATTTTCTCTTCCCAGACAAGGAGAGTCATGCTCAGAGAGGCTAAGCCACAGGCCCGCAGTGTCAGTCTGCGTGTGAAAGAGTAAGTGCCAAGAGCAAGGAGCTAAACCCAGAGATGCTTTAAAGCATCTCTGTTTTCCACTGCAACCTGGCACCACCCAGAGAGATAAAGAAGGGTGCTGAATGCCCACCAGAAATCTGGAGTGAGCCCAAACACGCCTGCACGTACCTCCTCCAGCACACATTTAACCAATCCAAACGAGGAGAATGTTCCCTTGTCTCTCTGCCCTTGTGCAATATCCTGAAGAGAGGTCCATCCATACCAATGGAAAAAGAAGCTCTAAGGGTTAGCCCCATTTCAGCCACTTACCAATCAAGACCTTTGGAGCCCTCCCTCTTGAGATTTCTGAGTAATTTCTTTACCTACAGAATCAGGGAGATGATCCCTTTCTCCTTTACAGTGTACCAATGCCACGTGCAGTAAACAGCCCTGAGCCAAACGTCCCCTGGGATAACCCTGTACAGATTACCCACTTCTCTGAACATCCATTTCCTCAGGTCTGAAACCTGCTGCACCCACCCACAGGTCATTTCAGGAATCCTAACCAAAATGAAATAATGTAGAGACAAGTGCTCTAGGAATTGAAAGTGCCATGTCCATTTCCCCCCTGTCATTTGGAACTATCATAATGCCTTGTTTTGAACAGGGCTTTTACTCAAAAATTAACACATCCTTAATTCCCTCGTGGGTCCAATTGCTCAGAGACCCCAAGAGAAACCCCACTGAACATCCTGCGGGGCTCCAGAGAGGATGAAGTACAAATGTCACAGTTTTGTCATGTGTTTTGAGGCCGGGACACATGAGCCTGGGTGAACACAAGGGGTGACGTCTGTGGGTACTCCTGGAACTCTAATGTGGGACACCAATGAAAACGGGTCATTGCCTCCAGGGACGAAAGCCCCCAACTCACCCAGAGAGAATGGTGATGTCAGGAGCACCATCTGAAGAGGCCAGGAAACCTCTGCCCCAGGAGAGCTAGCCTTCACCAGCTTCTGAATGGCCCACACAGGGAACCCCCGGGACATGCCATTTTTTTAGAGAAACCGGGTGCTGTGTCAATAGTAACTTCATGGGGCGCCTGGGTGGCTCAGTCTGTCAAGCGTCCAACTCCTGGCTTCAGCTCCAGTCATGATCTCAGGGTCGTGAGATGGAGCCCCGCGTCGGGCTCCTTGCTCAGCGCCAAGTCTGCTTCTCCCTCGCCCTCTGCCCCTCCCCCAACTCGTGTTCTCTCTCAAAATAAAAAAAAAATCTTTTAAAAATTTTTAAAAAATAGTAACTTGTGTTTAAAAAATAGGAAATACAAAAGCAAACTAAGATTTCACACTCTCATCACGATGCTAACTTTGAGTGATTACTTTTTTTTTTTTAAGATTTTATTTATTTATTTGACAGAGAGAGAGACAGCGAGAGCAAGAACACAAGCAGGGGGAGTGGGAGAGGGAGAAGCAGGCTTCTCGGCAAGCAGGGAGCCTGATGCAGGGCTCAATCCCAGGACCCTGGAATCATGACCTGAGCCGAAGGCAGATGCTTAATGACTGAGCCACCCAGGCACCCCAAGTGATTACTTCTTTTGAATTCAATGCCACCTCTCATGTTATATTTATGACAGAAAATCAATCCACCAACCAATCAGTGACTCAATCAATCAATACATAAAATAAAGCCCAGTGAATAGCATTTTAATAATAACAATATTTTTACTAGGTTTCTTGTCCTCCATAACTTCACATTTTTCTACAATAAATATATAGTATTTTAAAAGTTAAAACAAAAAAAACACCACTTTCAAAACAGAACCTGATATTCTAGCAGCTTCTGCAGAAAGCATGCTCACGCCAGAGTACTTTCTGTGCATGAGCAGCAGGATTCCCACTTTAGTGCCACTCCGCTTTCCTCTTTGTAATGGCATCCACTTGTCTTTGTAATGAAGAACTTCTCCTTCGATTACATGTTATGGTCTGTGTCATCCTAACATGCTATTCCGTGGAGCCTAAATACAGGCAGCTTTCTAAAAGCAAGTGGGTAGTTAGCATGCCAAGTCACTCAAGACCAGTAGATGTTCCATGCCCCAAAGTGTTTTCTCACGAGGCTGAGGGCCATGCCTTGGGAGCTGTCCAGTGCAGCCAAAGCGCTCACCAAGACCCTCGATGGCTGTGGATACGAAGTGGCACGAGCCTGGCCTCTATGCCTCGGAATAGGAAGGTCGTAAGTCACCTGGTGTTGTGGATGTAACTGTGTCCCTCGAAAAGATATGTTGACTCTCTAGCCCACAGGATGTGTGAATATGATCTTATATGGAAACACGGTATCCGTGGGTGTAGTCAGGTTAGAGGCGGTCATTACGGTGGGCCCTAAGTCAGCGGGACTAGTGTCCTCCTAAGAAGAGATGAGGACAGAGAGAGGACGCAGGCCCTGGAGAGACAGAGTGATGCTGTCGCTGCCCAGAAACAACTAGGGGACCGGAAGCTGGCAGACGCAAGGCAGGCTTCTCCCTGAAGGTGTCAGAGGGAGCACAGGCCTTGATTTCGGGCTCCAAGCCTCCAGAACCGTGAGCATAGATGTCTGTGTTTTCCGCCACCCCGTGTGTGGTGCTTTGTCATGGCAGCCCTTGGAAATGTCGCAGTCTTAAAGAGGAGTCCACCTTGTGTTCTCTTCCTGGGCAACAGTGATGAATATTTACAAGAAACAATATAAAAATCCTCAGAAAATCGGAGGAGAGACAAGCATGTACAGTAGGCCTCGGTCATGTTTTTGGCTGTGAAGCATTCATTCCTTCTTCCCAAAGAACTCTGACTTCCTTTGGGGAATTACTCCTCTACTGTATTTAGGTTTTGTAGGAGCGGCAAACAAAATAGCCACGAGCCTCCCCTTCAGGACAGGCAGGGCTCCTGGTTCTGACAGCTGAGGTCTCTTCCGGGAACCCGACTCTTGGGGGGAGGGATGAGGGGAAGGAGAAGGGGCTGCAGTTCATCGCCCGAAGGAGACTACACCACCTTCAGGCCCGTCCTGCCGTTCCTGGCCACTAAAGCCACCTGCTTCGCTGGGTTTTTGGACAGTTTCAAGCTTCTGATGTCATCCCAGCAATTCCTGATGGTGCAAGAACTGGAATCAGTTTTTGTTGCTTGTAATCACATGATGTGCGAAGAAAACCACACAGCCCGGCCACTGAGCAGCCCCAGCGGCTTGGGCAAGGCACTTCAGGGACCCCTCAGGAAAGTCAGGATACCACTACTTAACTGGTTGAAGGTCAGGTAACGGCAAGTTCTCTTCCTATGCCTATGGTTAGGTCGTCTGTGATTCTGAATGTTTCTGCTGAGGTGAATTACCAAACGTCTGGAAATGGGTATGTGAACTCTAATACAGACTAGTCTTGCTCCGGCTTGCCTCAAAGTTGAGCAGAGTCTTTCAAAAGCTTAGTCCTAAAAACTACCCAAATACATGTGCACGGAGTGCTGTCTCGGTGACCAACCACACCCGTAGAAGGATGCTTAACTGAGGCATATCCCAGCACACACCAAATTCAAAACTCAAAGGGCTTCAAGCTCCATTCCTGCAGATAAGACCCTGCATTAATTATACACTACTGCATACCCAATCACTTCACAGGTTCCAGCTTAAAACAACAATCACCTATTACCTCACCATTTCTGTGGTTAAGGAATGTGGAAGCAGCTGAGCTGGCTGGTTCAGCCTCAGGCTCTTACCAGGGCTGCAGTCACCCCGGGGCCTGACTGGGGGTGATGCGCTTCCTAGCTCACTTGGGGAGCTGCCAGCAAGCGCAGTTCCTGATAGGCCTCCTACATGACCTCAGGACAGGCAGCATCCCCCATGCCCCTGACGAGTGCCCTGAGGACGCGCAGAAGAGCCACCCACAAAGGAGGCCATCGTCCTTCAATAACCTAATTTCAGAAGTGACCTCCTCTTACTGCTGCCTACTCTGTTTGCCGGAAGGGTCATCAAGTCCAGCCCCCATGCAAGGAAGGGGAATGAGCCCCACCTCTCGAGGCAGGACAATCAAAACCGTGTGGACATATCCGTACAACTACCCAGTGCCATAAATGGCTGAATTTCTTTTCTAATCTCCAGTTTATCCAGTGAAATGATTCAAAGATCAAATGTATCCTATTAAAAAGGAAGCAGGGCGAGGGGCCAAACGTTGTGGCTGTGATCCAATTCTGACAGTCGCTCCGTGTGACCCGAGATAATTGGCGAAACTCTTCTGGACTCCTTTTCTCAGCTGTTACACTTTGGCCAAGCGCTGCGCTAAGGGCTCTACCCACGCTACCTCATGGGATCCTTTTCACATTCCAACAAAGCGGGTATTTGAACCTTCCTTTTCCAGCTGTGGATCCGGAGCCACAAAGAAGTTAGGTAACTTGCCCACGGTGACACAGAAGCCAGGGTGGGACCCTAAATCTGCCTCTTGGCAGATAAAATGACACATGGACAGATTCAGGAAAATCAAAACGTAGAAATAAAAGCATGCCATCTGAAAAGGCACTACCCTTAACCATAAACGGCAGCAAAACTGATAAAAGAAGAGATAATGTCTGTCATCATGATGACAGACGGGTTTGCTCCAGGATGGTATGTTAGGTGAGTGGTCAGCTAACCTGTCAGCATTTACCGTAACCTTTCATTTCTCATTGTTCCCTGTGACTCGGGTGAGGACCCAGTACGCCATGCATACAAGAACGCTTATTACTTCCACTGGAGGAAGACAAAGGCATCACGGAGTAAAACGTTGCTGCCTGACAGGCCACTGGTTAAGATTCTATCAGACTCACCAAAATCTTGAAATTAACTTCTTTGACTCTCAATATTACTTCTAAATCAAAAGCCATTAGGAAACGCAATTGTGTATCCCATAAAACTTACCTCCAGACACTCAGTATCCAACATCCTTTAATACCCAGCCAAAATGCCCGCTGCACTACAAAGCCTTCCCTGACATCCCCACTCTCACTCACATACCAGTTCTGGAACGTCCCACTCTCCCTTTTCACAATGGGGAGAAAAGACGGCAGGGAAAAAAAAAATGTCTGGTTAACCTTTGAATCCATAAACTCAGTAGAAAATCTAGCATATAGGAGGCCTTTCCAAATATTTACTGAATTAGCAAACCACCTCTGAGATTACCATGTGTCATGGGCACGAGATAATAAAACCATCATGTAACAAATGCATACTTCTGAGGTTCAAATTCCTGACTTCCAAATGTTTAAAGATGGATGGATTCAAAGAAACATTTAAAGTTACGGTGGACCCAAAATTCATATGTTGGAACACTCACCCCCAAAGTGATGGTATTTGGAGGTGGAGCCTTTGGGAGGTAACTAAGTCAGGAAGGTGGAGGTTTCATGAATGGGTTTAATGCCCTTATAATAGGCGGCCAGAGAGCTAGCTAGCCCTTTTTCTGTACCATGTGAGCACCCAGCAAGAAGATGACCATCTGTGAATCAGGAAGCAGGCCTTCCCAGACACCAAATCTACTGGCACCCTGATCTTGGACTTCCCAAACAGTGAAAAATAAATTTCTGTTGGTTACAGTCCCCCACTGTAGAGTCATTTGTTGCAGTAGCCCTAAGTGACTAAGACAGCTAGGAACATTAATATCTGGATTTATCTAAAGAAAACAAACCACAGACTTCTGTCTTCATTTTATAGGTAAGAAAACTGAGGTTTGGATAGGATAAATAACTCGCCCTGGGTCTTTCAGAACTGTGTTTGTTTTTTAAAAGATTTTATTTTTTATTTGACAGAGAGAGAGCAAGCACAAGCAGGGGAGGAGCAGAGGGAGAGAGGCAGAGGCAGAGGGAGAAGCAGGCTCTCCTCCAAGCAGAGAGCCCGATGTGGGGCTCGATCCCAGGACCCTGACATCAGAACCCGAGCCGAAGGCAGATGCCTAACGGACTGAGCCGTCCCGGCACTCCGCTATGCGTTTTTAACTACGTGTCTTTAACTCCTACCCTGGCATGTGTCTGCCATCTAGGTACCCTGAATTCAGGTGGGCAAACTCAGGAGAACATCCTGACTTTTCCTGTCAGCAGACTGATAATCAGGCTCTAAATGGTTGTTTCCTTTTTCTCTTTAATATTTTACATCTACACACAGAACTGGATTATAACTCAAATCCCCTTCTCTTTTTCAGAAAGAATCTTGGTTCTGAGAAGGATAAATTTCGCTTCAAATACGTATAAAAATTACATGAAGGTGAAACTCTATGGAAAAAAAAAATTCTTGGCAAAGAGAGAGAAAAGTGAGATGCGCCAAAGAAGGTGTGGAAAAGAAAAGGCAGGGCAGTGGGCAAGGAGAGAGAAAACAGCAGATTACGAAGAAGAGTGCATGTACTTGGGTAAATGAGAGATGATAGAAAACCTTTTTCGGGAAACGTTTGTCTGAATTAAAAGGCAGCGTTCCTGAGTTGCTCTTACTCAGGCAAAGAGCAGGGTCTGCAGGCTAGAAGCTTTCCACGGGGGCCTGTGCCTGCCCAGGGCTAGCCTCGGAGGAGCCGGCTCTCAATTCACATCTGCCGAATGGAAATGAATTTTCCTCAAGCCCAGAGGAAGCTCTGCCTCATCGTATGTGAGCACCTCCCTGGCCCCGGTCACAGAAGAGTGATTTTAATGAGCGAGGTGTGAGGTGACGCCCATAAGATGCATCAGCTCGTCGGAGGGGCCCAGACACCCCAGCAGGAAATCAAATTTCTCAGAACATACCTAAACTCCGAGCTTTCCTTTCAGTCCCTAAAGGTTTCTCTTATCCTTTCTACACTTGGTTTTCAGCCACACAGGCTAAACTGTTTAACAGCCAAATGAGGCTGGGGTGGGAGCAGCTGGGCAAGCAGGCGGGAGCATGTGTTTCTCCGGCCCCCATCCCCCAGCGGTTCCAGTATCAGTATGTTCTGCAACGTAGCAGGCTCACCTCACTGTCCAGCAAGCACCCCCTGCGTACAACCTGCAGTCTCCATGCTGCTAATTGTAAATGCTTGATGTGTGCACCTTCTCTGGAGAGAAAAATCCAGAGGCTGAGCACCCTCAGCACTGGGCTGTCTCCCGCCTCAGGACCCGGGAACCCCCTCACCCTCTAACCTGCTCTGGAAAACTCTCTGCCTCATGGTGTGCCTCAATCTCTCAGCAACCCTTGAGCTGCCACCACCCTTGAGCTGCCACCACCATAAGCCACAGCAGGAGCCCTGGGGTCCCCAAGTCACAACAGGTGTCAGGGTTAGAGGGTTAGGGGTGGGGGGCTAGGGATGAAGGTGAGGGGCAACAGGACCCCCAGTCACATCACGTTTCATGGCCCCATGAGCAAGGATGGGCCCTGCCCCTATACGGTGGGCTTCCCTGGTGAGCTTCGTACCTATTTTGCTGCTGGAAGCTCATTATTTTAGGTTCCTTTGCAACAGTGGCCTCTGAATACCAGTTGGAAATCTAAAACGATGTCAGATGAATAGAAGTGAGAAGAATCAGACTAGAAGTGGCAAGTGTTCACACAGCTGAAGTTCTTCTTAAAAGAACGTTCTCTGCTCAATAATGTGTTTTTCTGACCTGATGTTGAGAAAGCAGCCTTTCTGTTCTGAACTGATGGCAACAGCAGATGATGTTTTTGTTTTACATTTTCCAGCATCCCAACACACCCGGGCCCTCATGTCCTTATTCGGACAAACAAGTACTTGGCATCCCGACGTTGGTCTCTCCCACGGTGATTTTTTATTTTTTTTCCTTTTTAGACCTTAGTGCTCAAAATCTGGGGATCCCTGACTTGTGGTCATGAAGGAAGAGTGAAGGGTCTTGAAGAGAAAAAGGAAATGCAAAAGCATCAGGACAGCGAAAGCGCCAGGGCAGCGAGTCCTGAGTGAACGTGCACATGAGCACAGCGTGGATGAAATTCAGGAGACGGAGTGTGATTGGCATAAGAAACAGGTCCCGGTACAACAGTCACAGGCCAAGGCAGCAGGCGAGGCCAAGCCTGAGCTCACTTGTTGCAGCCTGAGAAGGCACTGCGGGCTGGGGGACAGCGACAGGGAACTGGCAGATGAGAAGAGTGGAGGAAAGGCGGCTCTCTTCCAGGGATTTTGTGAATGGGTGGGTGTGGGGCTCTCATTTCCTGAACATTCCAGAGGAGGGAGGGGCAGTCCTCACAACTGAGGGTGTTGGCACGCTGATAGAATCTCTGGGGACCCCCCCTGACATCTCTGGCCGCCTGTTCAAAGACCCGCGGCTCTGGTATCAGCAACCCGAGGGGTGTTTGGTTTCCATTTTGTTGGCTGCTGTTGTTATTTTAAAAAATAACCACTCTTGCCTGGGGTGCACTGGATTCCTTACTGTTCCTTCTCATCACAGGCACACTGACAAGGTTGCTTCGGCGAAGTAGGAAAATCCAAGGTTTTATGCGCCTGGCCTTCAAAAATCACTGACTGCTTTTGGACCAAATTCACTGCCCTTAAGGGTTGGCGGTCAAGGGGAGAGTCAAGGGAACTCAGGGGCTCGGGATAAGGCACAGGGCTATGTTCACACAACGCCAAACAACCAGAAGAAAAGTGGAAAATGCAGCCAGTCCTTCCAGGTGCTTGGTGAGCTGGCAAAAATATCGGGATGCTTCATGTAACTTCTCACTATTGGTAGCCATGGTTGGTGCTGTGCTTAGTACAGCCCACCAATAAAACCACAGGTGTGTTCTAGGCTTAACTTTGTCAGTCCTGATGCGCCAAGAAATGAAATGTTATACTTCGCTCCAGAGGCATGACCAGCTGTAGGGACATTATCTGCCCACAGATTAGAAAACTATGCCTCTTCAGGGGAGACCCAGCTCCTCTGGCATTCAGCTTCATGAGCTGATAGTATCTACTTGCAAACTAGAAAGATGGACCTTTCCTCTGGATAGACACACAGGTACAAAGCTCAACTTTCTTAGCTCGATCCTTTGTGCAGTGAACAGCCTGTACAGCTATACTTGGAGGCCCTGCCCCCTCTACAGTGTCCACACATAACTAGAAGTGTAACCATTTCAAAGCAAGAGGCTAGGAAATGGTCCAGGATAAGACTTCTTCTTTAACTTGAGCTGCAAAAAGAATCCACAATCCCTGCTCCATGAAAAAGAAAAGAAGAGAAAAGGAAAGGAAAAGAAAAGAAAAAAGAAAAGAGAGAACAGATGAGATGGAAAGAGAAGAAAGCAAGCAAGCAAGCAAGCAAGCAAAGACAAGAAATTGTCCTAAAGTAGTTTTCCTTAGTATAATAAAATCATGGGATTTCAGAGCTGGAAGGCACTTTAAGAGTGATCTATTGATCTACCTACCACAATCCTGCTTTGCAAGAACCCCTCCCTCCCAGGGTACCTGCCACCCACCCCCGTGTCTGAGTACTCTGTGTCTGAAGAAGCCATTTGCACTACTCTATGACTCGGAAACCACCTACATTAAGTGCAATTGCTTTCCCTAGTGGTGGCTCTTTAAGTATTGAAGACCAATAACCATGGCTGCCTAAATCTTTTCTTTTCCAATCTACTTAAAAGCACCTTGCTTTAACCCCACCCTCTGCCAACACTATAGTAGCTGATAGGGGACACATGCATATCTGTGGTTTGTCTCCGAAACTCCAAAGCACCTGAAAGTCAGGTGAGGAACAACCCTGCTTCCACGGATGGGCAATCCCACATTTTGGGAAGAATTTCTGGAAGTCTGGCACCTCAGAAATATAAGGAGCACACAAACCCCATGGGCTGTGATAAGCCCGAACTGATGTTTTGGCTGATACATAGCTGAGAGTCACAAGAAGAAAGTGGGCTAGAGACTGTAATGAATATTGGCGAGATGTGCTGCACTTGAAGCCCCAAAATTAGAAACTAAGATGATGACAGACAAACCAGGGGGACACTGGCATTCTCCCCCTGAGCTTTCTGAGCTGACAGTGAAAGAATGAACCAAACACGCAGCAGAGTGGAAATGGGCCTTCTCCGGAGAGTCTTGCACTCCTGGACGAGAGGCTTCGGAGCAAAGCATCAACAAGTAAGATGAAGACCTTCCCACTGATTATGGGAAATCAAGCATTACTTTCCTGGGGCGCCTAGGTGGCTCTTTGTCAGTTGAGTGTCTGACTCTTGATCTCAGCTCAGGTCTTGAGTTCAAGCCCCACATTGGGCTCCACACTGGGCATGGAGCCTACTTAAAAAACCAAGCAAGCAAGCAAGCATTACTTTCCTATGGCTGGGGTTAAATGTGAGGAATATGCATATCTTTCTTATACACCACCTTTATTAGAACAGCAAGAGCCACGCCTGATGCCTGAAGGCAGCTGCAGACATTGCCAAGAAAACACAAAGTAGCAAGCAGAAGGATCTCACAAAAAAACATATGTAACAAAGAGGACCTAACCTCTGTCTTAATTCTTTCTTCAAATATTTCCGAAGTCGACCTGACTTCGACCTGAAGTTTCTCCAACTAAATAAATTTTGTCTTATGATTTGACAGAAAAAAAATTCTGTTAACAACCAACTTTTCTGCAAGCCCTGCATAGGCTACCTGAATAAATGTGCCCCGGGTCCGCTCGTTCACTCATTCGAACTTCAACAAATACCGAATCCCTACTGTGTGCCAGGCACTGTGCTGGGTGCTCACGGCCTGGCCTCAGCAGCTCAGACGTGGCCCCTGGTCTCGTGCAGTTAGCAAGAGCATGAGATATATGTTAATTCATCAAAAAAAATTACATATTTAAAAACTGCTGAATCCAGGGAAGGCAAAGCCCAGGGTGTGACAAGAAAGCCACGGTCAACCAGGTAATTCTGAACAAATTCATGTCAAAAATGCTTACCCTTGTGGTATTTACAAAACGTTGTGGCTACTAGTGTTGCCAGTTATCTTAAGATATTAAACTGTAATGATACAATATTTTTATTTAAAAAGAAGTAAGCCTCTGCCTTCGGCTCAGGTCGTGATCTCGGGGTCCTGGGATCGAGCCCCACGTCAGGCTTTCTGCCCAGCAGGGAGTCTGCTTCTCCCTCTGCCTGCCCCTCTTCCAGCTTGTGCACTCTCCCTCTCTCTGTCAAATAAATGAATAAAATCTTTAAAAAAAATAAAGAGAAGTAAGTCATTTGCCAACTTTAAGTGATGGGGAGAAGGGAGGGGGCTTGCAATTAAAGGAATAACTCATAGCACAGATAGGTTTCGTTTCTTATAGCCGATACGTTCCTACAGAGAGATGGCAGTTTATTTGCTGGATGTTTATTTAGAGGACAGCGGGACACCCGGGGCATTTTCCTCACAGATCAGATCCAGTTCTGGCTGGTGGCAAAGCAAGCCTGGGCTGGCATGGGAGGTAGAGTCCAGAACAATATAAGCTTTGGGAACCAGTCAGACCTGGGTTCGAATCTCAGCTCCACCACTAGTAATGCAAACCTTGGAAAGCTATTCGTCTTCTCTGTGCCTCAGCTCCCCTCTATAATTACTATTGGTCCTGGTAGAAAAGGGAGTAGTAAAGATTATTGAGGACTGACCACATAGTTGGCAGAAATAAATAATGGAGGAGTAACAATGTGAATGGTCACATCTGCCATTCTCCTAACTACACTTTGCAGGGAAAAAGACCCCCCTGGGAGGGGTTACACTGGACTGAGGCCCAAACAAGGGCAGGGCGTCCACGCAAAGCTTCGGGATCAGAGGGCATTCCAAGGTGGGTGATGGCAGACCTAGGACAAGCTGAATGGTCTAAGGTAGAGTGTTCTCACAGGTTCCCAGTGGAATTGAAGATGACATCGAGGGGTTTGGACGGTGCTGTCAATGGGAGCCGGGGCCATCAAGGAGGAGGGTAATATGCCCCTGGAGCATTTAGAGAAGATTAATAAGGCAGTGGCAGGAAGGACAGACCCGAGATGAGAAAGCCTGAAGGCCGCTATAATACTGCACACATCAGGAGCAGAATGGAAGTGATAACATCATGACATGGGATCATTTTCTATGGGAGGAGGAGAGGCCTCAGGAAGGTAGAAAACGTCTGGAATAGTCAATGTCAGCTGCGCGAGACACAACAAGAAGAAATATAGTTCCAGAGCACCTCTAAGGATCCATGAAGCCAAGCACCATTTCCACTGGGCCAGTTGGCTCTGTGCTTTTGTCAGCTCATATTGTACAGTTAGGAAAAAGCACAGAAAGCAGGTAGCGAGGGTTTCAGGTTTGAGCACAGGCTACGGTGTGATTGCGAGCATTCTGGGCCCACCTTACCCATTCTGGGTAAGCTGGCGGTGCTCTGTCGAGGTGACCCAACCTGGGGAATGTAATGGCGAAGAGCACGGAATGGCCCTGCTAGCACCGAGCTCCAGTGGGTAATGCCCTGGAGATCTAGGAAGTACGAGCCTGAGGGGAACAACGGAACACGAAGCCACCAAGGATGACAGCAGAGCCTGGGACAGAGACGTGCTCTAGCTGATGCCACCCACAAACGCTGACTGGAGAAACTTTACCCCACTACCTTCTGTGTGACAGAGATTTCGTCTGGGGCCTAGGAAGACCTCATGAAGCCTTTCTGGAAACCAAGCCTTTTTTCTTCCAATGGCTTAAGCTTCATCATGTACATCTGGGCACCACAAAACTGTGCCCATTATTGTCACAGGTAAAGAAGCCAACCAAGGAACCTCAGTTGTTGAGGGACAATGTACGTTCAATTCCTTAATGACCTCGTTAGCTTTATTAGGTTACATGACCTAGTAATTCCAACCACCTAACATTCTTTCAACAGTAAAAATAATAATAATGCCTGACATAATGTTGAATACCAGAAGAATCTAAGGGCAAGAAACACGTTCACCCTATGAAGAAGATACTGCTATCATCCCCACTGTACAGATGAAGGAAATGTATCCCCAACTGGCCAGGAGAGAGGAAAAAAAGGAAGTGCTTTCTTCACAGCAAGAATGTGTGGAGGACGGAATTGGCCATTAGGGCAAAGAGGTCGGAGGGCGTTTGGGACCCGAGAGTTGTCCCTCTGCCTTCTCTAGGGGATACATCTGTTCTGTGAAGGAAGGACCCAAGAACCCTACAGCCGTGTTTCAGCCAGAGGCTTCTGCCTGGATAGTATTAATTCTGTCAGAAATCTGTCCGTGTGGACGTGTGCATGTGTGAATGCTGGGGAAGGGCATAATTTCAGAAAACGACACCACAGGATTTTCAAAAATGAGGAAATAAAGGAGAAGGGGAACCAAAAGCATGTAGGATAAAAAAAGCAAGGCCCTTTTCTCAACTGGGCCCCCAATCATTTCCCTTCATTTCTGCAAACTTCCAACTATCCTACATTTTCATTTCTCCAAAGAGAATGCTGTGCAAATCATCCCTCTTCTTTTCCTGCACGCCCCTGAGAGCTCAGATGACAGGAATGTTGCATGAGCTCCCGTCAGGCTCCTGTAACAAGTGTCCCTGGGAGCCAACCTGGCACGCCAGGGGGCAGAGGATGGGGCCAGTTAAACACTAAGTTGCTTGGGTGAAAAAACAAAATTTCTTCTCTAAGGGAGGTCACTTTATGGTGGTCAAAAGAATACATAAGAAGCTTTATGTCCTGCTATTTTCTTGTCATACCTGAGAGTGGGAAGGAGTTGGCACAGAGATTTTTATTTTCATAGCACATTACATAATTCTGGGTTGGTGGCAAGTACTAACATCTGTCACACCTACCCATGACTATGGTAAAGATAAGACCAAACTAGAGACTGTTGTGGGCTGTGTTGGGTTTTCCCTCAAAACTCCTGAGAAAGAAAGTACCATCATTCAGCACTCTTCAGTAGCCCCAGAGGTGACCACTGCATTTGCTCTCCTGACATGTAGGAGCCATTTTGAAATCTTGCTAAAGCCACAAGAAACTTTCCATTAACATAAGTTTCTCCAAAATGCGCCCTGACAGCAGCATCGGGCCCCAAACACAGAAGCAAAATTCAAAATCAAATGAGGAGGAGCGTAAGTTTCTATGTGACCAACCTCCAGGTATAGGTCCCCTACCAAAGGGCTCTATTCAAACCCCTAAAAGTTTTGGGGGGCCCGGGTGGCTCAATCGGTTGAGCATCCGACTCTTGGTTTCGGCTCCAGCCATGATCTCAGGGCCATGAGATCGAGCCCCACGTCGGGCTCTGCACTCAGCACGGAGTCTGCTGGAGATTCTCTCCCTCCCTCTCCCTCTGCCCCTCCCCCTACTCATGCACCCGTGCACACACTCTCTCTAAATAAATAAATAAAATCTTTAAAAATATAAAATAAAATAAAACCTCTAAAATTTTGTTCAACAGCAACACAAGAGTTTCCGAGGATTAATGTGATACGATCAAATGTGGGTGTTGATTTAAATGCCTCCAGGAAACAGAGGGTAAGGGAAAGGTGAACAACCTGTAGACTACATTTACATGGAGAAATTCTGAACCTTTGAAACCGGATGAATAAATAACGGACCATCTGTATTAATAACCAGAGGAGTGGGCCCAAGTTGTAGCTCCACAAAGAAATGAATTAAACTGGAACTTTTCCAACCCTTCTTTAAAGGTGCAGGACACTTTTTAAACTCATTCACGAAACTGACCCATGTGCTTTCATTGTGATAGGAACAATGTATAAAACGACAGATAGATGTCCTTCTGGGGAGGACGAGGAGGCCAACACGGGCCACCTGACTGGGCCAAAGCCTTCTCTAGACCACATCGGGTGTCTCTTCACTTACACAGGTCAGCCTACCTTGGCGGCGGGGCGGGGGTGGGTGTGAGGAATATTACCACAAAATGCTAATAGACTCCATAGACACAGAGAATTAAAGCCACATCCCTTCCATCATCCCATAACTTAGTGGGAGTTCAGTTCAAGGTCTCGCAATATGAGTGAGTCATTTGAAGGTCCCTCCACAGACAGATGTCACCTGTCACCTGTCCTCCCATGAACGGACGTACACTTTCAATCAGGGCGAATCCTCCACCCTCCAACCAGAATGCCCTGTTTTGTTGGGATTCCCCGGTCTTTAATCCGATACTAATTTGGGGGTGTTGGCACTTTAAATATCACTGTGTTAAGGCATACGGTTTGCTCGGCCTTCATGCAATATGTTGGTCAGAAGGACACGAGAGAGCAGAGAGAAGGAAGGAGACAGCCCAGGAAGGAGAGAAAGGAAGTAACCAACACCAGGACTTTCTGATTCCAGGAATGCACCTTCAAGCAATGTCTTCACCCTCACCACCCAGGAGCACCTTCACATGGCCTGAATCCTTTATTTATAATGCCGTCCACTCTCTGACAGTTTTATGTGTTGTAGCACTGACCACCAGATTCCTAACGTGAGGAACATTTTGAGAGCAACAAGGCATTTGAGACCCTAATGGCTGCAACTTGGTTCTAAGGAAAATGAAAAACTGAGCATTCTGAATGGGGAAGCCGTCTCATCTAAGGGGTACCACCGGACTCGATGAAATGGGTTCAGGAGGAGAGGCAACATCAGAAACTCAAGCTTTAAAAAAAAGCCAGGACTCTTGAGGGAAAATAGTTTTAACTTGTCTGAGGCCTGCTTTTGCCCGTGAATGGGACAAATGAAGGTTCGGGCTGGAGCTGCCAGGTTACTGAAAGAATTTCTGGTATCTGGATCTCCAGAGGCCATAGGTGCTCATTTACAGTAGAGTTTAGATGAAAGTGATGGCCGTGGATCTGGGGTATGCCGAGATGCTGTTTTAAAAGAAAGCCAAGTTGGGGCTTTCCTGCCCCCCACCATCATGGAGGTTTCAGTGGTCTGGGAGACGCTGCCCCAGGAGTACGGGGGTGTCTCCTGGGCAGGACAACACCATAGTTCATTAAACGCTCACTCAAACAGCAGTGTTCACTGTCTAATACTGCCAAGTGCAGCTACACGGGCAAGCATGTCAGAAGGTCTTGCCCAACATGAAACACAGGAAAAAAAATGAGCTGGCCTTTACTAGGGGGATTTAAAAAAAAAAAGAACTCAAAATACCATCCTCAGATTTACAAATACTCTCATTCCCTCTAAAGCTTAATAACCATAATGAGATATATCCAGAGGTATTTTCACCTTCCAATTCGTTTTTTAAGTTTTTCTTCACACACAAGTTAGCTCCAAAATAGCTTCAGCTGCCTGCCGTGTTGAGTCATGGGGCATCACTGTTGGCTGGGTGGGTGGGCGGGGGTTAGATGGGCTCATCGGCCTCCTTGCAGGGAGTCTGGGAAGACGGTACCTCCTCCCCAATGTCCAGGTGTTGAACCCGAGGTGTAGAGGAGACCAACCAGTGGTCTAAGGTCACAGAGCCAGCAAGTGGCAGACCATGATGAAACAGGGGCCTTCGCATGCCACCACGTCTCAAGCGTGTATTTAAGTGCATAGGACCCACACCAGTCCCTGCGAGCCCACAGCTATGTTACCACCAGTTTAACTTACTCATCAGATACGGTAAACACAGAATGACAGACTGTCACCAGTTTCAGAGCCTCTGAAGTAAGTGGGGTGGATGTGATTCCAAACAAGCTTTGAGAAACTGCAAAACCAACATTTTGAAAATGTCTCCGAACCCTGAGAGGCAGAATAACACCAACACCGACGTGTGACCCCTTTCCCGTGTAGCTGGGGCCTTCAGTCTGCCCTCTCAGATCGAGCATCCAGGCCACGTGGCTGGTGGGGCTGGTGTCAACCTCCCTCTGGAACAAGGGATGGGTGCAGAGAGAGGTGGGAGGGAGCTGCCCTCGAGCTAGCCTATCCCCTCAAGAAGCGGGTTCAAGCCCCGGTCTTCCAAGTTCTGTGGAAGAGTCTTGCTTTCAGACATTTGTTAGGGAGAGAGGCCTTAGGGATGAATCTGTCCAATGCCAGCATTTCTATGTAAACAAAAGGAAACCAAAAAGAACACTTGACACAAACAATTTTTAAGTCAGGAAAAGTCCAAACTGAGGTGTTTGTCTCAGGCTGGTTCCTGATTCCCGTGAGGAATTCTTGAGAGTTTCCATGGGACCGCTGAGTTGTCATTTCTTTTTATAAAAACGAAACTCAAAACTCTGAACCAGGTGAACCACAGTGACCAACATCCTTGGTTGTTCCACTAGGGCTGAGGAAGTAGGGCCAGAATGAGGCCACCACACCTCACATAACGTACGCCCTCTTCTGAAATTCAGTACGAGGGTTTGGGAGCTTCTGACCAAGAGCACTTTGGCTCCCAAGTGCCTGTTAGTTTCCACCTGACCATGGGTCTCTTCGCTGCATTAAAGCACAAAGCACTGGGGCGCCTGGGTGGCTCAGATGGTTAAGCGTCTGCCTTCGGCTCAGGTCATGATCCCAGGGTCCTGGGATCGAGTCCCGCATCGGGCTCCCTGCTCCTTGGGAGACTGCTTCTCCCTCTGCTTCTCTCTCTCTCATGAATAAATAAATAAATCTTTAAAAAAAAAAAAAAGCACAAAGCACTGAAGTAGGATGGATACAGAACTGACGCGACATCCAATATCTCACGTTTCCCACCTAAAAATACGAATTTCTTAAGGGTGTGGTTTGGCACTAGTATCTCTTACACCAAACAGAAATCCACTAAACCTTTCCCCCAAAGCCCATTCTCAACAATGTTCCACAGTGACATGGGCCTGATTTTGATTTCTGAATAATTTGACTAAGGAGCACATAAAGTCACAACAACATTAAAGTGCAATAACTTTCTA